>NW_009952362.1:2566283-2581485 GCF_000747805.2 Chaetura pelagica | reverse complement strand
AATGTGCTAAGAGATATCAACCACAGTAGTTTTTTTTAAGATTAATTACCTACTTTATGAAGATAGTAAAAGCTAGATCCACTAGAAATGCCTGCAGGTTCTTCTAGCACTTGAAAGACGACATCTTTAAAGAAATCCATGGCATCTGTAGCTGTGACCCTGTGTGGGAGAGCCCAGGGTGGTACCCAGATGCTTGGTCACACATGTGGTGACCGGTTTCTGCCCAGTGCCACGGCCCTGCCATGGCTGAGGCTGAACTTCAAACCCCCGTCTGTTGGGGATAATAAAACCTAACCCATATCCCCCTTCAAAACAACAAACACTAACCCACTTTTATTTTATGTGCATAACCAGTGTTCAGCTGCACAGTAGATGGCAGTAAATCTTCACTTGTCATGTTAAGAGACCCTCCTGCCTCCCTCCAGAATTGAAAGAATTTGTGATTACATTTATGGCATTTTTCAAGATACTGTAGGAGTAAACTGCTCAGCTACACTTGTATTCAGCTTTCTCATCAACCTTTCCCCCAGGTGTGGACTTCTGGGAGTCTGTTATTTTACACATGGCTTATTCTCAAAGCTCTTTTACTATGGAGAAGCAATGGGATGTACCCATAATTTAGCACTGAAATAAGCCAGTCTTCATCTGACAGTGTAATATAATCCAAAAACATATGAAACATAAAACAGAAGATTCTTAATCACAGCTGTAAATGTGTTGACACATAGAGGGTGAGGACAGGAAAAAACATACTTTGTGTTGCTGACTACAAAAAGCATTACCAGAAAGAGAAGCAAGCTGCAGCATGTAATTTGGGTGACACTTTGGAACACAGAATTTTATCTCTATTTAGATTTTCTGTCACAGAAAAGCATCCTTCTGCTGTCAAGTCTTTGCAAAGCTCTGAATCTCACTTAAATTCTCAAATGCTCATCATTTAACATCTTCTACCAAAACTGCCACTTTAAAACACTTCATGTTCCAGTTCTCAAGAGGTACATTTGGTAAATCATTTTACACCTACGGATGTCACTTCCTAGTAATTCACAGGACAAATGAAGCCATAAAAATTCAGTAAATTTTTTTCAAAGAGCATTTGACCCAGAACACTGATTGGTAAAGTATCCCCAGTTCCTTGCCTGGTCCTTGGATCAGACCCAAAATTAAAGAAAGTTTGCTGGACCGGCTTTTTATCAAGTTTATTGTCAGTTCAGTAGACATAATTCCAGTGAAACTGTACATTCACATCAGCAAGGAAGGCAGCCCTTTAAGTTCCTTCTCTTCACACACTATCCAGAGTACGAATGAAGCTCATTTCCATTCTGTTATGCCTTGCTGTGTTTCAGAGACTCATAAAAAGCAGTGAGGAACCACTAAACAATCTCTCCTTATATTGGATGATACTAATTAAACCAGATTAATATTGTACTAACTTGTAACAGCACACAGAAATCTGTTTTGCATCACATCCTTCTGACGGACTGTGTTCCAAAATAATTTTGATGCCAGCTCTTGCATTCCCAAAAGTGCCTTAAAAACCACCTTGCAACCATCTGTAAAAGTCTCATAACTTGCATCCAGCACTTGAGCACTAGGAATTTTGGGCTAACATTCCACATATCAGTATCCTGGCATCTGCACAGGGCGGTGTGAAATCATCAGGACTCAAAAACCCCACCAGAAATGTCCTCTGACCATGCCTCATTTATATGAAAATCAGTCAAACCGCTACTGTAGTTCTGTTTTTCATGAGCAGCAGTTGAATTGCTCACAAAAAAGCAAGTTTCCTGCAGCACTGCCCCTTGGGGCAGCAAAGAGAGAGTTTTAAGCCAAGACTCACAAACAATACTGTCCTTATGCCCTCTCTGTTCCAGCATGGGACTTGCACACAGTGAGTGAAAGGTCTTACAAATAATACAACTTCTCTTCAACGGAATAACTCATTTCGCTTGCAATTTTTAAGTACTCTGTACATATATTTGATCTTTTCTACTTTTAAAAAGACCCATCAGAAAGGCCTAGCAGGCATTTACTGCAGAAACAGTAAGGAAAGAGAAAAACTCTCTATTAACACTAGAATATTAGTTGTCACACAGATGAGCTGGATGCAATGTAGCATCTGGTCAAGTTTCATTTGCTTGAACCGAGGAAAAAAGAGGAAATCAGTGAATGAAAGGGGAAAACTGTACATTTTGACCACCAACCAGGTATCAGCCAGGGCAACAACTGCTGAAGTTCTCCTAACAGTAAGTCTATCTTTGGAGTGGTGAAAGGGCTGAGCTCACTTAAATTTGGTATCAGTAGTTTGCGTGCAGACATAGTGAACTCTAGAAAAGTTCTATGTAGACAAAGTTTTAAATACTGGAAGTTATTTTGAGGGGGGGGAGGTTCTTAACACTTTTCAATGTACACAAAAATGAGTAACTGAAATTAGGACAAATGCTTCCTAGAAACTGTAGAAACGGAATAGAAATGAAAAGTCCCTGTGATGAACTATGCACAAGCACAGGGATGTCTCTGTGCAAATATAAACAACTACAAATACAATGCACACATTAAGAGACACATGCACAAAATACATTTAAAAGCCTACATTCCCAAAATTATTTTCATGACCTGGTGTAGCTGCAGAGCACATAGCACTCACTGCCTTGTTCCTTCCAGATAGTTTTACCCATGTTGAGGGGCAGTGCTTTGTAAAACTGTGATGTTCTCTGAAGGTCAGGGGACTTGCACATTCACCATCAAAGCCCACCTAGGTTACACTCTAAGCCAATCATTAAACCTGTGGTAAATACCCATGCCTTCTTTTCTTCCTTTAGATGTTCATAGCATTGTCAAAAGAACAAAAAGGAAGAGTTTGCTTGGAGCCGACAAATTCAGTCCTTATTAAGAAGTGGGTTGTGCAAAAGATCTCAATGTTTGCAAGAAGACTAACAAGAACACAGAGGCTCTACCTGTGAAAGGTCTTAGAGCCTTGAATTCAAACTTACGTGTTTGGTCTACCAATAACAATTGTGTCACCTTGTGGCCCCTGGGGAAAGCTTCACATCCCTTCAAACCATCTACATCTTCAACAAAAGTGCAGGCTCCTCTACACCACTGGAGCAATTTCAGCCCAAGACTCCTATTCAGCTTAACGCAACTTGCTTTAGGTGAAGAACAGAGGAACCTTGCTAATTGTGATCTGCTGTGTCACAGGTTGCAAACAAAAATCTCCCTTCCCAAATGCTGAATTGAACAACCTAAGAGGCCCACAGACTTAAGATTTTAGTGCCAATTATTTATAAAATCCCCTCACAAGACATTTCCGGTATCTTTGAAGTGGCATTACTACCCATGGTTAGAGCTGAAAATTTGCCAAAGAAAAAGCTGTAGCATACTTTAATGAAAACACTTTTTAAATAATGTGGTTATTTGCTTACCCACTAATTCTTCCAGGCCCCAGAAGCATGTGTTTAACATTGTCACGTTTTGACTCAGGTTCAACAACAATGCTCTTGATTCTCTCCCCCTCCCACCCAGGTAGGGAAGGAGAGAGACTTTACTGGATTGAAAACTGAACTACACAGCTTTAATTAAACACTAACGATAAAAGAAAATACATACAGTTATATACAAATATGTTCAGATATATGCAAAAGCCTCTCGCCTCCCTCCACCCCCAGCAACTCCCATAGCACTGCAAACAGTCCCAAAAAATCCTGGACTGCTGCTGGAGAAGAGCAGAGAGTTATGAGGGTCAGGAGAGCTCAAGCCCAGGGGTCAACGGTGATGGATGAACAGAGTCCTTCCCAGATGCCAGCCATGGACGGAAGAGAAGGGAAGAAGAAGCAGGGAGGAAGTTGTCTTCTGTGATCTCAGACCTTCCTCTGAGCTTACGTAGATATATGGAATGGAATATCTCTGGCCAATTTTGCTGTCTAACTCAGCCTCCTACAGGGGTGGTCATGGATCTCCTGGTAGTGTCTGAGCCAGCAGCAGAAAAGTGCGACCTTGAAGACCCAGCAGTCAGAAAAACATTCCACCGTTATCAGTCTTAGTTGGAACACTCTGCTACTATTTAAAAGAAAGCTTACTGAAGGAAAAAAAACCCAAACAAATAAACAAAAACACAACAAAAACCAACAAGGAAGAAAAAAAAAACAGTAAAAGGAAAATTGGCTTCATGCTGGCTCAAACCAGGACAAATATTCAGTGGGCTACTGACAGGTTTAAGCCAGTGGAATAACTCAAATAACCACTTCTGATGCTTCCAGTACAAGCAACACTGAAATTCTTTGGTGGATTGAGGCTGCAGTCCCTAGAAGTTAGTGAATCTCTGTAGTATGGTATTACATTAACACATTTACTCCAGAGCAGCCTTTGCTCCACCCTTACCGTAGGATAAAGTGTTCAGGAAAAGAAAGCAAAAATCCCAACAGTGACATGTACACAGTCTCACTTTAGAGGAGCTAATCTTTCAGTATGAGCAAAATGAGCTAGATAAGCATCTCTTCACACTCCATTAAGTTGTGAGCCTCCTCCATATCAAAGGCAACATACGACAGCTGAGTCACATACAGTATTTATGCAACGTCTGCTTGTCCAATACGAATGCCTTTGCAGAACCTGAAGTTCTTCAGCCTGAGAGGAAACTATTGACAAGTCTCCGACACTGACAGCAAACACACAAGATGCAGACAGACTCAGACTTGTGACCTTTGTAATTACACCCCATGGTGGGCAGCTCACTACCTTGTGGACAACCCTATTTATGGCAACAACAAATCACTTCAGGTTAGCCCCTGTCTGAAAGCCTGGAGACTGGCATACCTGAACCATCAAATATCTCAGCATTCCTCACCCAGAGCTTGTTTCACTCTAGCAAAACAGACAAATTGGGGTCGTCCCCAAAGTCTCTTCGTTTTATTTCTGACCTGGCTGTGGGCAACACAAAAGGACATGATGCCATGGCATGAGGAGCCACTACTCGGGGCTGACTACTGACAATCAAACCATTCCCATAGCTCTACAAGCAACAAAAACAGGATTTTAGCAGAAATCTTTGCTCATGAGCCAGAAATCAAAGGAGGAAGCAAAGAAGTTGGGGACAATGAGAAATTTATACCACTTTTTCCCACTGCTCCCTTTCTAATCCTTTCATTGCATCCTTTCTGGATAAATGCAATTTAAGTTCCCTCAACCTAGAAACTGCTTCTTCAAGCTTTTCCTCCTTTTGCAGGCTTTGGTCCAATCTGGATTCTGCCTCATCTGCCTTTTCCACTCCTATCAAAATGCTGCAAGAAGTCACAGTTTTGTAAAGTCCAAAGGCAGACCCTGCATTACCCTGCGTGCCACTGCCTG
Source organism: Chaetura pelagica (assembly GCF_000747805.2). Lineage (NCBI taxonomy): Eukaryota > Metazoa > Chordata > Aves > Apodiformes > Apodidae > Chaetura > Chaetura pelagica. Next base: position 2,576,139 of record NW_009952362.1, on the reverse strand, counting down.
GGATGCTTCACCCAGATATCCCAGCAACGTGTGTTTGCTGAAAGAAAGACTTCCCACCAAACACCACAGTCAAGATCTAAGTTAGTCCAGAGAGGGAAAATGTTTTTAGTTCATCTCCTTTTGGTTTGTTGCAGTGACTAATTGCTCTTACTATTAAAATGGAATTTTATTCCAATTTAAAGATCAGTTTCTGCACTCACTACTTTGGATTTGGCATTAAAATGTGTTAACAACAGCCCATCTCACTACACACACCGAGGCTACAGTCCTACTGCTCTTTACAACTACAGAAATCTTTCTACCACTAGTAGACAGCATCTAGGTTTACTTCAAACTGCTAGCAAAAATGCGGAATAAGACTATTTCTGAGTCTCTGTGCCACCATGCTGAAAAGATCCCTATTTGAAGGAAATTCACTACTGGCAGTGGTTCTCAGACTATTCTTTAAGTTTTGAGTTTTTTTAGTTGTTAGGAGTTGCTGCACTGATAATGTGGGGTTTTTTTTCCTAAAAATCAAGACTGGGAGGTATGAAGCAAAATACCTTGGCAAACACAAAATCTTATTATCTATTTATTTACCTTTAGTAAACAAAACTAAAAAGTTTATAAAGAAAAAAATATTCAAACTCATTTTAACAGATTATACTGACTGAAATAATCATACTTCTACTCTCTAAGCTTTTGTCATTTTATCCTTTATCAATTGTATTCACCTTTAAAAATCCTGTAATATTGTCCCTTACCTGTATCAGAGTAACCACACTACAGCTACACAGACCATCCCACTCATCATTTTTCAGTGGTTAGTCCTTAACCAGTCTAAATTTATTCCATATTCTATGATTGTTTAAACTTTCTGGAAAAAAATCTCAAGGAACTTCCAGACCCAACTCTTTGGTGCAGCTAACCAGACTGCTTGATTTTCAGTGCAGTTCTACTAGGATAAACTTTACCATATCCTCAATCAATATTAACTTCAGAGTACTGTATCAATTTAATTCAATATAACTAGGTTATCCTTCTCCTTTCCAAATAGAAAAATTAAGTATTTATTAGAAAGTCAGGTATTTACTGAGTAGTTCTGCTTTTTAGGGGGGCATAAATCCTAGTGCCTTTACAGACTTAATCTGGTGCTGGGTCTCCCTCATTTTTAGCATCATTCTGTTAAAACATTCAAATCCTTCCATTAACCATGGATTTTATTCCTTTATTTTTAACTTCTCAGCCAGAATGTCCCTGTTGGTTTTACTGTTATTTAGTGGGAGGAATGCAGTAGATACTTTGCTAAAATTAACTAAAATTTAATTTATAAACTTATTATTTTTAATTCTCGATCAACTTCATTCTAAGATTTTTCTCAGAGTGATGAAATTCAGCCTTTCCAAAGCACCAAACTACTGTGTTGCTCATACAAACCAGCATATGCCCCTTCATTTGGAAGCAGGAAGTAGGTCATGCTCACTGGTCCCTAGGCAACCACTAAATCTCACTCCCTTGATCAATTCATCTGCACCCCTGTTCATGACGTCTGAAATGGATTCAGCTGGTATTGTATGCTGGGCTGTTTTTTTATTATTATTAAAAGATTAATATCTGTTTTTAGCAGTGCTAAGCATGCCACTATTGGCTGCATCAGACCTCTGGTATATTGAATGGCCCATTTTTAAATATTCCATATCTGTTTTCCTTCTCCTCCCACACATTGCCGTACAGCAGACAAGTTCCCACTGGTCTCTGGTTTTATTTAACAGAATTTTTCCAGAATTTGGTTATCAAATTAATCCTTTTGCAGTCAAAACTCAGTGGATCTGAATTACTCGTCAGTTCTTTACAACATGCTAGACCTTTCTAAGAGTATGGACAACCACATGAGCAGAAATGGGAATTACAGACTGTACCCCATAGCAAACTGCATTGCACTAGACACACACAAACAAGCAGTGCATTTGAAAGGATGAGAAATGAATGGTCACCGTACAAGAAGTCAGGGACCAGACAGCCTGACGACAGAGCCCTAGCTTAGGCAGATGTAAATTTGCTTCCATAGGGGCTTCTGTGTGAGAGCATCTCATGCTGAAAGCCACTGATCATCAAGATAACTGCCTTGGATCTGGTTCAACCACTTGGTGGGATCCACCAAGCATCCCACAAGTTTTATGACCCTAGGCACACAGATAGTTCCCCAAGGTTTCAGAGATACACATTTGCTAAAATTGCTGAAGACCCTCCTGGTCTTCCATAGCCCATCAGTGCTACATGAGCAGCTTCTCACGTATTTTGTAATATGAGATCAATTTGTTCACAGCAAGCTGAGCTCAGTTTGCACATTTGACAACACACAATCCTGTAAATTAAATATTATGTCAATGCCTTTGTATTTGCTTCTTATAATGTCCAGACAGGCTCTACCTGCCATTTGCTCAGGTACAGGCTGCCGCATGCAGAGAGCTCTGCAGCTCCCTGCAACATGGCCCAGAGTTGGGCTTGGGCTCTGCTATCAGGATGAATTTAGTTTGCTTATAAGAAAACAGTTTACAAGCTGCTGCATATATTTCTCCCTTTCTCCTGGCAATTATCTTTTGTGTAGATCAAAACAAAGAAGAACAGGATTTTTTTTTCTTAGCTACACCTACAGACATGTTCTGCAGATATGAGTAGATAGCTAGGAAGGTACAGTCTGCAAACCTAAAATTACATGATGATGGAGAGACTAAAGGTGGCTACCAAAACTAAGGGATGGGTGTTAATGTGTAAGGGTAAATAACTTAATTGTCTCACACTGTCAGATACTTAGAGTGACTGCATCTGTATGTTAAACAAAAAAAAGAAGGCTAATATAAAGAAATTAATTATATATTTCCCATTGGCGTGGTCCAGATTTTGATTTAAAATTGGTGGAAAAGAAAAAAACAAACAAAATATGTGAAATGTAAAGGAAAATGAGAATAATGTTTGGTGTTTTTTTTAATACTCTTGCAGATGAGAAATGGGTATGAAACAGAAGCTTTCCTATTCTTCACCAGAAAAAAAGTGTCACTTCTGGTTATCTGTCTCAAAAGACTCTAAGGAATAAGGGAAACTTTCCTCATATTGATTACAACTGACATATGGGTCCCAGTGCCTCAGAAGAGACAACCATGATACATCACCAGATACAACCACAGACTCACCCTGGCTGTCACCTGCCCCAGCCCAGTGCACAATAGGACATCGTTTCAGACAAGCAGTTTCTCCTGACATGTACTCAGCAAATACACCAACCACAGAAGCAGCTGCAGGTTAGATCTTCACCAGGTAAAGAATGAGAAATACATCTAGCCTTCACTGCTCACCTCAGTGTGATTGCTGCATTAATTGCAGCTCGTCTTAATATCTGCATCTTACATTTGGGGACTCAGACGGAGCTCTCAAGCAGGCACACAGCAGTGCAGGTCTCTGGCTGCAGTGAATGCCTGAGTCTGGCACTGGTATCAAAGGGAACCAGTGACAGCGTATGTGTGCGGTGTGAGCAAGTAAATGATCTCCTCAGGCGTTGGAACTATATGATATTTAAGATCCCTTCCAACCTAACTACTCTGATTTAATAATAATAATATGTCTAGGAGTGGGGATTAAGAACTTTACTCCATATTTTGTATTGGGCTTCTGACAACTTTGCCTTTCTATTTACATAAATCAGTAAAAAAACTCCCCTTTGAGCTGTTTTTGAAGACCTGCTAAGATTTTGCTAAGAACAGGCCTTTTAATTCTCATCAATTTCTCCTCTCTTTTCCAAAGAAAGGACCATGCTTTTACTTCTCTAGAACAGAGAATAGAGAAAGCAGCCTTCAAGACTTATTTTTTTTTTTTCCTTTTTTTTTTTTACATAGGGTCTAAACACTCCATGCAGATTTTGGGAGGTTTTCCCCCAAAATATATACATAGGACCTTTTCCAAGGGCTATTGAAAGGCCTTTAAAAGCTTCTTATTTTAATGATTTTACAGTGGAACCTAAAGAAAAGCAGTGCTGTAAGAAGAGCAAATATATGATTTGACTGAATAGAGAATTTCTAAAATAAAGAAAATACAGGAAAAAATAGAGATAGGTAAAGTGTTCTGGAGTAGAAGAACCAGAACAAGTTTCAATGTGGACTAAACTTGGAAGAATCTTTGAGTCAAAGAGAAGGCTAGACTGAGAAAACTGAGAACTGAAAGGATTGGAAAAGATAATATTATAACTCATGATTTCTTATCCATAGGTAAATCTGTAATGTTTAGAATAACCTCTTTTTGAAGACATACATAATAAAAACAAATGTGGTGGTAGAGAAACAGTTTTGAATTCCTGCAGATTTGCTGAGCTGTGAATTCAGAAAAGGTAAACCTCTGAAAGAGGGAATTTAAAAGCATTTTAAAATGCAACATTTAGATAAAACAAATAAACAAATAAATAAGTGGTTATAATAGAAAAATAAAAATAAAACAAAATATGGGATAATCTGAAATATTCTCTTCCATTTTTTTAAATTTGAACAACAGAAGCTGTTACCTGTCCTACCTTACTCCTAAACACTGAAACCCAGAAAGAAAAAACAAGGGACAAAAAAACCAAACCATTTTACACTCCTACAAAATTACACATATTTATATTTCAAAGAATCATTGCATTCTAATTATTCACAGTACTGCTATGACTTTTCACTCTACTTTGAATTTCTTCCCCTTAATAGCAAGTCTCCTTGCTTTCTCTTTTAATGTAGCAATACTACAGAATCTAAAAGAAGAAAGGTAAAGAAAGAGAGAAAGAAGGATAGACTGAGAGTGAAAAGCCTGACAACTGTGTAACAAACAAGAACATAGTAGAAAAAAAATGTATTGTACTGAAGCTGAAAATTCTTTTTGAAAAATGTCAGAAGACCAGGTAGATTATTAAGCAATACAGTAAGATAATTATTTGTTTGCCTTGTTTGTACAATATTAACTACCTAATTTGTAAGGCATGGTGATAGAATTTAAATGCTAATAAAATCTTAACTGAGCTGATGTAATCACAACAAAACAGATTTTATATGAGTACATATCCTGTGTGGAAGGAACAAAATACCCAGCAGGACCAGAACCCTGGACTTCCACAGGGCAAACTTTGGTCTCCTCAATCATCTATTAAGGGAAATCCCATGGGACAGGGTGCTAGAAAATAAAGGAGCTCAAGATAGCTGGTCAACATTCAAGGACCACTTCTTGCAAGCACAGGATCAGAGTGTCCCAATGGTTAGGAAATCTAGTAAGGGTGCTAGGAGACCTGCATGGTTAAAGAAGGAACTACTGGGCAAACTTAAGTGGAAAAGGAAAATCTATAGATCATGGAAGGAGGGGCTGGTCACTTGGGAGGAATATAGGACTGTTGTCAGAGGATGTAGGGAGGCAATTAGGAAAGCTAAGGCCTCCTTGGAACTTAACCTTGCAAGTCAGGTTAAGGATAATAGAAAGGGCTTTTTCAAGTACATAGCTAGCAAAACTAGCAATAGAGGCAATATTGGCCCATTGAGGAATGAGGTGGGAGCCCTGGTGACAGAGGATATAAAGAAGGCAGAGGTGCTGAATGCCTTCTTTGCCTCTGTCTTCACTCCTGCAGGGTCTCCCTATGAGCCCCAGATTCATATAGCCCCAGAAGAAGTCAAGATAGAGGAAGAGTTTGACATGGTAGATGAGGATTGGGTTAGGGATCAGTTGAGTAATCTGGACATCCATAAATCAATGGGTCCAGATGGAATGCACCCAAGGGTGCTGAGGGAGCTGGCGGAGGTCATTGCTAGGCCACTCTCCATCATCTTCAGTAAATCATGGGCAACAGGTGAGGTGCCTGAGGACTGGAGGATAGCAAATGTCACTCCAGTCTACAAGAAGGGCAAGAAGGAGGACCCGGGTAACTATAGACCGGTCAGCCTCACCTCCATCCCTGGAAAGGTGATGGAACAACTTGTTCTTGTGACTATCTCCAGGCACATCAAGGACATGGGGGTCATCAAGAGCAGTCAGCATGGTTTTATCAAGGGTAAATCATGTTTGACTAACCTCATAGCCTTCTATGAGGAAATTACTAGGTGGATAGATGATGGTAGAGCGGTAGATGTGGTTTATCTTGATTTCAGTAAAGCATTTGACACCGTCTCCCACAGCATCCTTGTGGATAAGTTGATCAGGTATGGGTTTGGTGACCAGGAAGTGAGGTGGATTAGGAACTGGTTGAAAGGAAGGAGTCAGAGAGTTGTAGTCAATGGGGTAGAATCTGGTTGGAGGTGTGTTACTAGTGGAGTCCCACAAGGGTCGGTGCTGGGACCGGTGTTGTTCAACATCTTCATCAACGACCTGGATGAGGGTATAGAATGTACCCTCAGCAAGTTTGCTGATGACACTAAGCTGGGAGGAGTGGCTGACACACCAGAAGGCTGTGCTGCCATTCAGAGAGACTTAGATAGGTTGGAGAGTTGGGCGGGGAGAAACATGATGAAATTCAACAAGGGGAAGTGCAGAGTTTTACATTTGGGGAAGAACAACACCATGTCCCAGTACAGGTTGGGGGCTGAACTGCTGGAGAGTAGTGTAGGTGAAAGAGACCTGGGGGTCCTGGTAGACAGGAGGATGACCATGAGCCAGCAATGTGCCCTTGTGGCCAAGAAGGCCAATGGCATCCTGGGGTGCATTAGAAAGGGTGTGGTTAGTAGGTCAAGAGAGGTTCTCCTCCCCCTCTATTCTGCATTGGTGAGGCCACATCTGGAGTATTGTGTCCAGTTATGGGCCCCTCAGTTCAAAAAGGACAGGGAACTGCTCGAAAGAGTCCAGCGCAGAGCTACGAAGATGATTAAGGGAGTGGAACATCTCCCTTATGAGGAAAGGCTGAGGGAGCTGGGTCTCTTTAGCTTGGAGAAAAGGAGACTGAGGGGTGACCTCATCAATGTTTACAAATATGTAAGGGGTGAGTGTCAGGGGGACGGAGTTAGGCTTTTCTCAGTGATGACCAGTGATAGGACAAGGGGTAATGGGTGTAAATTGGAGCATAGGAGGTTCAAGGTGAATATCCAAAAACATTTTTTTACTATAAGAGTGACAGAGCACTGGAACAGACTGCCCAGGGAGGTTGTGGAGTCTCCCTCACTGGAGACATTCAAAACCCACCTGGATGCATTCCTGTGTGATGTACTCTAGGTGACCCTGCTCTGGCAGGGGGGTTGGACTAGATGATCTCTCGAGGTCCCTTCCAGCCCCTAAGATTCTATGATTCTATGTCGTCTCCAGAGCAACAATAAAAGGTAGTAAGAGAAAGCTGTTTTCATTCCTCCACACCCTGCTGGTTCCAGGGACCAGGGTTTTGGGGCCCTGACTTCGCTGTGTGACTGGTGCTCACAGAGCTGCTGCCTCCAACCCTGCTGGGCATGACTGGCTGAGATTCTATGATTCTATGTCGTCTCCAGAGCAACAATAAAAGGTAGTAAGAGAAAGCTGTTTTCATTCCTCCACACCCTGCTGGTTCCAGGGACCAGGGTTTTGGGGCCCTGACTTCGCTGTGTGACTGGTGCTCACAGAGCTGCTGCCTCCAACCCTGCTGGGCATGACTGGCTGCAGACACAGCACATTTCCATCTGTCTTCATCATCAAGCTGTGGCTGTCAATCCCACCAGCTTCACGGGAAACCCTGGTGTTACCAATCAGCTTAGCCTACTGTGCACACGCCACACAGCTATAAACCATAAAATCACTGTTTTTACAAGGACAGTGGATTTAAAATTGCCTGATCCCACCAATTCAAGAAATGCAAGGCTATTGAACTGGGAAAGATACACACGTAACCAGATCTAACTATGTGCACCAGCATGTTGGGATGTGTCCAAACACTGAACCTGCAAGACATGCATATTTATAAAAGAGTAAAGGTGTTTTGCATTTTTTACAGGCTGGTAGATGCAAGACCTGCCCTTGGAGGAGCAGTTTGCCATGTGGTCTCTAAAGCCAGCGATGCCAGCAGCATCATCTTTGGGTACAGCGAGACAACAGGTGGGAGAAGCAGACGAGACAAGTTTTCTTTTAGGTGTATGAAGTTTGTATTTCATTCATGCTATTTGTGAAATGGAATAGCATCAGCAAGTAGTCATGAGGCTGCAAGTTAGGAAATTACATCATATATTTGGCAATAACTGCAGGATATAAATAACCTGGAACACCAAACCTTTCACAGAAACAGATGCAAAAAAGGGATTCACTTGCCCCTGGGCAAATCACAGTGTGCAACATCTATGCATGGATGGGCAAGCTGTTTTTAGCTTCCCAAGAGTCAAGACAGACCTAGCATGACTGGATTGCACATTCCCACAAGAAGGGTAGCAGGTGATTGTTACAAGCTGCAGAGCATAGCAAAGAAGTTCATTCAGTATGCTGAAAAAGCATGAATTCAAGAAAGACTGTGAGGAACCTTTTTCTTTCTCTTCATTCCCCCATTCAAAGTAGTTACAGGAAGACAAATTATTTCAAGAGTCATAATTTAGTACAAGTAACCCTTACCAAACATTCTCTGTAGACAACTTTACAATAGAAACAGTATAGCTCCCCTCTTCCTGTTGGGTTATTTTAAACCCATTTGTGAGTAGTTCAACACCGAGAGCCTGATCCTGCAGAGATAAAAGCACTGCAATAATTTTATTCCCACAACCTATCTTACAGGCTGTTGTTGGAGCAGGTGTGCATACATGCTTTCAGAACAGGGTATAGTGAAGCATATGCGACCAGAATTCAATTAAATTAACTCTATACAAACTAACTTTTGTTTTGTCTACTGGTTTCACAATCTAATGACTTAGCTCTGTGGATGAAGGCAGGCATGGACTACTGAGATTCACACAGCACACATACCTGTCAGCAACTACTGGCATCCTATACCATTCATTAAAAAGGACAGCATGGACTTCACCTCAGCACTGGAATGAACAGTGTCAACCTAGCAGCTACAGAGTCTTCAGAATAAGGAACTGTGAGTAGACAAACTTGTCTGTTAGGCCAAACACTTTGGTACATCTTAATTTGTACGAGAGAATGCAAACAAACAAAAACACTCTTCGGAAATACTCTCAGCGCTTCCCCACACTAAGTTTTAGAAATTGTCCTTACTTCTTCCCACTCCCAGCACGGGATAAGTAATTGACTGGGTGTGTTACCGAAGAAAGACGCAATTGAATCTCACCCATTCCACAAACATCCTTGCTGACACCGGGATAGGACTTTCCAGTGAATGAAGAAAACAGATTCCAGGCAAAACACTTCATCCTGCCTTTGCTGCTAGCAGCCACAGCAAAACATAGAGGGCTTGGTAGGTACTATGCAAACACATCCAGAACTAACTTCTTGTTGTCCCACAACTTCATAAGAGGTTGAGTAATAACTTCTATCTGGATTAACTATTTAAAATTTTGTATTGCTGGTCTTGCCTCCCCAAAATTAACCTTTGGTGTTCCAGTCACCTGCAAAGTCTTCTCTTTATTCAAGAACTCAAAGGTGCTTTAGTATTCTTGCTAAATTATGGTTCACAGTTTTGGGTTGTTGACTGTTGAGTGTAATGTACATTTTAAAGGTGAGCAAAGAGAGGGAAGGCAGAGAAACGAAGCAAAGCCACCATAAGCAGGACCACGACACTGGCATTTTCTTAAACAAATCAGGTTAACAAGCATGCTTGACTAGCAGGTGTATCCATATGACTTCAGGAAGCCTTCCACAAGTTCAGTAAACAGTGCTGTGAAGCAAACGTGTTCATTGCTCATTTAAGCTTACCTAGAGACTGACTGAAACATTGCACAAGGCAAATAATTGCCCCTTCTAGAAACGTCCCAGG
>NW_009952362.1:2529258-2566167 GCF_000747805.2 Chaetura pelagica | reverse complement strand
AGGATGGCTTATCTAAGGCTTGGCTTGTTGTGTTTCTTCGTCTTGCAACAATTAATAAACACATGTAGAAGTTCTAGGATTTCTAATAGTTAATTGAAATCATGATCATATAAAAATAACTATCCTGTGGCATAAAAATATTCTAAACACTAAGAAACAACTTAAAGTGAATAGCAGTCTTGCTGATAGAGATTTTACAGATGTTGCAGGGAAATCGCTTTCTTGCTTCGAGCACTGCCATAATTTAAATACACAAATATAAACAATTTTTTATAGTGTCACCCATCAGCCTTTGCACAAGACTGCTGCAGTCACTCGTCTCCTAGACTTCTTATTTTTCATAATGATTTTACCTATTTTGGTCTTCCCCTCTTACTCACTTGCAGTCCAGACACAAATGTTACTTAAGTGCAGAAATCCTTAAAGCAGATTTCACTGGGGTTAGGGGCTATTTTTATCCCAGAGATGCACTGAAGTGTTTACTAGCTTGAACACGAGTCATAAAGTTTGAATTTGCCATTACCAAAGACCACCTGCAGTTTAGATAATTTATTATCAGTGACAACTGTTTATTACTCTGCAACACACAAATAAGTTTAACCCTTCTCTCTCAAACATAAAGCTTCTGAGTGAAAACTACAGCAGTGACCTTTGTAGTATTTCTCAAATGTATTTCTTAATCTCTGTGCCTACAGAAACAAACAGGGTAATTGCTGACCTCTGAGTTACAAGCTTTCCATGATACTTGGGTCTTCAAGTGGGAAGTGCCAATTACACACGCAGAGCCAAAATCCCCCAGGAAACCTCCTAGAGACAGCAGATAAATTATCTGGAAAACAAAACAAGCCCATCTGCAGAAGGCAGTGGAAAGAAGTTAGGACCCATTCCTGAGAACTAGATATAATACTCAGTATCCACCACTGCACATTTTATCAATTCAATAGTATTTCAAATAATATATCAAATTAACCCTGCAGGTGATTGTAAATCCCCGTAAAATATTCAAATACGAAATGCAAAGCCATGTATGTCAAATATCTCCTCTACTGCCTTTATTACTTATTATGTTTGCATTTGTTTCCTGTTGTCTGTCATCACCTCTCTGTTTCGTTACAGCAAACTCATCAAGAGCTTCCTGAAGAAGTCTCCTGGTCAACCTCTCCCTTTCTGACTGCTTTGGGCAGGAGTTGAGAGAAGCTGTAAAAGGCAAGATGATCTTAATTCAACAGGTTTGGGCAAACACAATAATTTGATCATAGGTAGTGATTTACAGGATCAGGACTCAGGTCTTTCTGCTCTTAAACAGTGACTGCATTTCAGTCCAGAAAAGCTGGTCTACTGTTCAGTCTAGTAACAATACAAAAGGATAGAGGAAGGAATTGAATGTTTTTGCAAATCAATGTAATTCTCCCTGGGAATTTTGCATTATTGTATTTACCCACCACAATACAAATATGAGAAGCCTAGATTCATGATTACATTTGGTTTCCTTTATAATCAACAGATAAAGATGATGGTCAACTAATAAAGACAGGTGAAGGTTATAAATTGGATTTTGGATTGCCTAGATTGGGAACAACATAATATTTATCTATGACTTCGACACAAGAAATAAAACCAAGTTTGGTCTTTTCTTTATAAGCTTAATGAACAGAACATGAGCTCCGGAAGACAAAACAGTTAGTGTCCTCTTTTTCTTCAGTTCATAATGAATTCATGTTAAATAAAGCACAGGTCACCTTGCATCTAAACCAGGTACACAGCCTCACCTGGAAGCCATTCTCTAAGCTCAGAAAACAAATCTGAATTCTGACTTCCAAAACACAATGATCAGCTCATTCCTCACTAACTTGAGTTCACAACATAAATTACTTCTGATGAGTTCTAATTTGTTATTGGGTGGATGCAATTCTTCAGCAATTAATGTCCAGAGAACCCAATCTTAATCTCTATCACTTGTCATGCTTAGATCAATACTAATGGAAATATCACAGAATCATAGGATACTTTGGCTGGAAAAGACTTTTCAGATAATTGAGTCCAACCACTGTTCATTTTAAACAGTGAATTAATATCTACTATATAAAGAATGACCATGAATTCCTCAACTTCATTCCTTAAGATACTGATTTGTTGAGTCTTCAGCAAAGAGCTGGGCAACACCAGCTGGGCACCACCTCCGCACTTGCGGAGGCAGGAACTTCCAGCACTGGCTGCAGCTAGGGCTCGGCTCCTGGCACTGCAGCCAGAGGTTGGAATGCCCTGGGAACCCAGGGACACACTGCTGAAGTCCTCAGGACCTGCAGCTTCTCTGCAGAGAGCTCCTCTACCCTCAGCTTCCTGAGCCAAAAGGCTAAAGCAACTGGAAGATTTCAGCTGCATCACAGCAACGGATGCAGAGGCAGCTCCTCTCCCAAGCAGAGAGCTCCTGCTTGGATCATTTGAAAGGAAAAAATGACAAGTGAGTAATTCTATATCTTAAATGTTTGCAAGAGAAAGCCCATTAGTTCAGATCACACAATGCAGGCTATGTTTTTTCACTTGCTTTAAAAAGCAAGCTGACACTTTCTGCACTGCCTTTATCTTGTAAATGATTTCATGTTCTGTGCCAAATTCAGCACATTACTATAATCTTGTCCTGGAATGGGACATGGAAGAAATTATTTATTACATATATTCACATATGTAAGTACCTCTCACAGTAATCCAACGTTTGCACATATTAGTAGCTAGGGCAATAAATACATTAACAGCTTACTGTTTCCCTCTTCTATGAAGATCATAGTTCTCTACTCCTTGGCAAGCACATTGGATTGTGCAACAACATAATTATCCATTTTCCTCACATAGTTTTGTGCTATGGAGGTCTTGTGCCAGGTGTCAAGCTTGTCAAAAGTCTTTAAGTAAATTAAGTCTTAGGCTGTTGCATTCAATTGCTTATTGACACAGTTAAATATCTTCAAAATCTGTGTTCCTGTCAACCCAACTTGAGCTGAAGAAGCTTTCAAAAAATCAGACTTATTCATAATTCTAGAATTAACTTAGACTTTTGAACCACCTGGAGCCCAAACTTCCTCCCAGTCACACAACTGATTTAGAAAAATACATGTCTTTGAAATTAAGAATGCCAGATTTACTGCTGGGATATGCTGCTGCATTTCCACTGATCTCCATAGCATTAGTTAAGAGTGAAGATCACTTTGCATTCCAGCATGCTTGAACAATGGGTTGAAAAAGCAATGCCAGGGGCTCTGGAGAGCTTCTGGACATTAACAGAGCACATGAGAGGTGAACAAGGACAAGATGTCACTGATGCAGGTCTCTACAAAAAAAGCAGAGGAACTCATAAGAAAGAGATGAAGTGCTAACAGGCTTTCAGAGATCAGATTCACCAAGAGGAAAAGCAGGGCACTTGGTGCTAACTTTCTTAGAACTTCCTGATTGCTGCAACTACTATTTGAAGAGAATAATCTATTTCATTCTTTACAATTAATAATCATTTACTGATGAACAAACCTTCCGGCATATTTGTCAACACCAGTCAGCTCTTCAGAGGAAAGATAAAAGCCTCACATCCCTCTGATGAACATGCTAAAACAAATCAAGACAACCAGTAGTAAGGAACTGATTGGTTAAAAATGCTGTTCAATTGGCTGCTGTACATCTCCTTAGGCTATTCATCTCTGATGATATCTCAGAGACTGAAAGACCTTCTGGCAGTGTGATCTTTGCACACCTAGGGTAATCTGTATCTCCTGCACATCAGGAGATACATCTGTTGTGCTCCAAATTAATTTTCAAGTTTTCAGCTTTGTTCTGCTAAAGCCAAAGGGAGTCCCATGCTACACAGGTGATCCTATTGATTCTGGGGTGTGATCATAACAGTAGAGTTATTCTCACATGTTCATATTAAAAAAAAAAAAAAAAAAAAAAAGAGGTGAGATTTGCTGAAATTCAAGTTTTTATGGTGAAGGGATGCTGTATTTTAAGAAGCACAACAGAAGAGCTACAATCTTAGAAGATTTATCCTGCCATGCAATGAGGCCCCAAATTTCAGGACAGCCCAAGAAAAGATACTGAAGGGGGGGTTGGGCCAGATGATCTTTCGAGGTCACTTCCAACCTCTAAGATTCTATGATTTTAGAGTCCTCAGAAAACTGAACACCCAGCAGATTGAATTCTCCAGCTCAAGTGCAGCAGAGCTAGGGCTCTGAGATACACAGGGACTAAGCAGTGGGCTTAGAATACTCTTTCTGAAGATTAGTATAAGATTTCCTTCTTAGATAATGTAATCATGTCATGAGTTAGTCCCACTTCTTCGAGTCATCAATATCTTTCTGCACTGCCATTAATATACTCCTAATTTTCAAATTCCTAGGGAAGACATCCCATTAGGTTTTGCTGTGACCTCTTTTTCCCACACAGTCTTGTTGTACAACTCACTGGCAATGTATCCACCAGGGAATGAAACATGAAATTTATCTGACGTTCCTATGTTACTAGCCTGGAGCAGATGTTTCAGCACAGAAAATTTTCAGATTATCAAGAGAGGGTAAGAGGAATGTCACAGCCTCTGCTAGTCTGTGTAGGGACATTTATCAAAACAACAGCTGGTATAAGATTGCTGTGTTTTCTTCCTCTGATGTAACAAAGATACTTGCAAAATGTTTTTAAGTAATTAAGTTGAAGCTTATTTTCCAAAATACAACATAATGAGGATTTCACTCCCCCAGCTGATGAAGTTGTTCCCTTATTGCTGAAATAATCTCAAAAACATAGTAGTATCCTTCCTCTCAGTCCCCACTTACATATTTCCACCAGGTGCACTGCTCACAAAGCACTCAGACAAGAGGCCAGAACCATGGTTTACTGTCCCAACAAAACATCAGGCTGTCTCTTGAGAGAAACAGGAGTCTGTTTTCTTGAGGTCAAGGAAGCTTCTCCCCTACTGAGGTAGGGGGGAGACATCTAATGTATCTCACTTTGATGAACAAAGAACAATTAAATGCTTCAGAAGTAACCTGTCAGCTTATGGAGTAGAGGAGATTGAAGTTTGGTATCTCAAAGTACAACGGGGGCAGAAAATTGCACAAACGTTAACGCAGCTTCAGGCTGCAGCCCCTCAGCTGTGAGCAAGACACTGCACCTTTCATCTAAAAGCAAATACAACTCATGCAGGAAAAAAAGAATAAAATCTACATGAGAAAATAAGCAGCATGGAAAATTAGTTCATAAAAGCTTAATTCCTAACATACTTATGTATCTGGCAGGGGTCAAGGAGCAGAAAAGATGCATGAAGGAGAAAGGTTGTGATGGGCATCCATGTCGCCACAGCTCTGGAATGCAGCAGCGTATGTTTAAAGAAAGCCCTTCTGAAAATTGCAGGATCCACATGGCACGGTACACACATGGTGCACAGCACAGCGTTATCTGAGCAGCGGATCTGAACAAGGAAAACATCTGCATCTCTTCCTATTTACATGGCTACAATTTCTCCTTCACAAAGGAATTAGGTGCCCCAACTGCAACAGAGTCAGCACCAGCCAGCGTCCAGTTTTCCTTTGGAAGGGATTTTTCTCTAAGGACAAAAGCTGCTTTGAGAGTTGAACTTGAAGCTATTCTGCTCACAATGTACTTCAGCAACATTAAAAAGAACAAAATATGCTCTCCTACATTTTTTCAGAATCTTAGCTTATTAGGGTAATTTGCATATTTTTCACTGTGTTTTCAATATTAGAGAGCCACCAGAAGGTGAACAAAACTGATCATGCATATGTAAGTACCATGCCAGACCTGACAAAAATAACATCTAGCCAATGAGGAGGCGCCCTCAGGACAAATGCACGTGGGTTTACCCATTTCACTGTGCGTGACTTGGCCGTGTAATACATATTTTACATCAGCTTCTGCCCTGATTTTGTTCACATCAAACCCTCATAAGAAGATCAACCAGCTCTTAGGAGGATATGAAATTACTGACACAACAGAACCCACATAAGCCACGACTTAATTCAGACAAGTGTCCTTAGCTGGCCACCTTTTCCTAGAGTATTTCCAGCTTCAACAAAATTTCTGGAAAGCAAGACACCAATATTTAAAGAGTCAGCAACAGATTAGCTGGAGTTTTACATGATTTATTTCCATTTGTCTTTTTTTTTTTTTTTTCCCTGTAAGGTTTCGATGTGACAGAAGAGTAATAGGCAAGTGATACCAGTGAAATACTTTACATACACTATCTACTGTGCTGCAGCACAGAGATGTTTGAAGCAAGCTTAAAATAAACTGACTTGAGCACAAGAAATGTCTCTACATGTAACAACACAGAGCTCTTCCATGGCTTCATCTCTCGCAACAAGGACCAAAACCACTGGCACTGCTTGCAGATACGTTAGACCTGGATCACTGCCACCTCTGAGCTCAGCTTTGGGTGCAGGCTCTGTTGCTCTGAGCCCACCTTTGAGCAGGCATTTTATTCCATTTTAACGGCACTTCTGCAGAGAAAGTGTAGAGATTCCTGCTACCCATGTCCTCCTCTGGGCACAGCCACTTCCCACCATCCCTTGAAGCAACACCCACGTCAACATCCAACAGGCAAATTATCAGAGCCACATAAAGCAACAGCAGCTGCAGCATCCACAGGGAGCAGGAACCTCCCTCGTAACTCTATGGAGACACCCCAGAGCTGATGGAGATCCTGAGCTGGAACAGCACGCATCCCACGTCACTGCCATACTGAGCAGGGACCACAGCTTTTTTAAAAGTAAGGAGTAAAGTTTTCATGCACCTCAGAGGTGATTCACGACTCAAGAAGCAGGGGAAATGCAAAAGAAAAATACGTGGAGTCTCTATCTCTGGAGACTTTCAGGATCCATCTGGATAGATTTCTGAGTGACCTGCCCTAGGTTTGGT
The DNA here is from genome assembly GCF_000747805.2 of Chaetura pelagica. Lineage (NCBI taxonomy): Eukaryota > Metazoa > Chordata > Aves > Apodiformes > Apodidae > Chaetura > Chaetura pelagica. The sequence goes on along the minus strand of NW_009952362.1, from coordinate 2,559,258 downwards.
CTTGTTCTGGCAGGGGGGTTGGACTCTATGACCTCCAGAGGTCCCTTCCAACCCCTAACATTCTTTGATTCTGTTATCCTTCTCCACATCTGTATGCCAGAGGAAATTGCTTTCTTGTATCTAGTCCTTCTGGCACATAAAAACTTAAACTACTGGAAAAACAGCAAAATGATGACACAAGAACAAAAATTAGGCATCTGAGAAACAAAAGGATTTTCAAAATTATACTAATAGTTTTGAATTTGAAGCATGTTTTGTTCAACATTCAACATCCTCTCCTTTTTAGCCATAAGTGTTCTTAAAACTGCAAAAAAGAAAGACCAGACATGAAACTTTGATTATGTAGGAAGAAAGTACGTGAAGTCCAAAGAGTTAAAAGACCAAATGTTTATTACACTTTCAAAAAGCAATCTCATATGCAAACATTCATTAAGTTGATTCCCTCCTAGATTTGGGCATTAATCTTTTTCTGTTTTTAAAGCATTTTCCAAACATTGCCTCCACAACATCACCTAGACAAATGATGCACTCACACACATAGTGCATCACTATGATCTGCTAGACCAGGATTTCCTGAAGCGTGTTCACAAAAGAGACCATATGGCACAGATTTCTTTCCACATGCCCAACCTGATTTAATTTTTAGTTGCTTCTGTATTTTAATATTTTTTTTATGCTTCAGTTGAATTTCTATTCCACTACCTCCCTCACTCAAGAAAGGAATCTAGAAATATAAAGGGTAAGTCCAGGAAAAACTCGCCATTTATTACAGAGGCTCACTTAAAAGAAAAAAACAGCCACGATGGATTAATGTATTTCCTTTCCCACAGCTTTTTCACTTAAACCATAACTGTGCGTATTTACTGCAGCACGTCCATCTGCCAGGGGCCTTGTGCTGCCACGTCCAGTGCACAGGCTGGGGGACTGACAGCGAGGAGTCAGGTCCCACCACTGCTCTCTGACTTTGTGATAAATATGGCGTGAAGCCTGGTGAAAGGCCACACTTAAGGACATTGCTGACAATCAACAGTGACTCAAATTCTTGTTATTCCAGTCATTTATCCCAATGGTGAGTAAAGTCTTTAATAACAGAAACTGTTTTTGAACAAAAAACCAAACCAGATTGTTGTCAAAGCTTAAATTAAGAGCTTTCTATAATCTGATGTGCTCCTTTTTCTCACAAGTCCTTCATAGCCTGCATAGTGGAAGAAGAAATGGCTAATGGAGGCATCTGCTTTCTCTTTTATGAAAAAAGTACAACAAAGGAGGAGGTACCTTTTTCAAGGTCAAATTGAGTCCACATCACTGTCAGAGTTCATCCTTTGAAGCTGATCCTTTCAGCAGGCGTGTATAAAAACACATGCACATTTGACAACATGGGAAGTGATACTGATAAGTTATGTAAATGATCCAACATACTATAATCACCTTTAAACTTATTCTTGAAGTCCAGAGGTTTCTGGAAGAGATCAACCAGCCACATCATCACTCCAGTGCCCTGAAGTGACAAACACACAAACTGCAGGGATGTCAGAGTAATCCTCCCAACAGCTTGGTGACCTCTTTGCAAACCTCTCTCCAGCCTAACACTGGCCTGAAAAAACCTCACTCCTCCCCAAATTGAAAAAAAAAAAATTATGTAAAAGCCTGTAAATTGCTCCCAGCTAATAAACTTCCAGAAAAGGTGATGTTTATCTGGTTTGAGATGGCAGGTCTGTTTGGGGTTTTTTTTTTGGAGGGTGGTATTTCTCAGACATGACTCTTAATTACTAACAAGCAAGTTGACTGCAATTCTGACACTGATTTCAGAAGTCCACTGGATTCAACAGGAGTTTCATCCCCCCGTTGTATTTTCTTTCTCTCTAACACTTTCTATATGAGCTATGGAAAAACCCCAGTTGTGACTGGGTGAGATGGGCAATCTTAGAACAACATTTTAGCCTCCTGAGAAGGCCATGGAAACCCACAGGTAAATCCTGCTTGTCTAGAAGGCTGACATAGAAATGCCCTGAGTTTATGGGGAAATAGATCCAGCCTGGCCACCAGGAACCTACTGATGAACCAAAAAGAAGCAAAACAGCCAGGAATGGGTAAAGTAAACTCAAGTAGCTCCCACACAACAGAGAATGTTGACTCCTTCCAGAGGTTAAAGTGATGCAGTCTCCCTTTGTTGAGACCAATAACTAGGATTTGTGACACCAATGCTTATTCACTGGGAATCTAAATCAGACCTATCAGTTTTCTGTGCAAGAGTCACAAAAAACACCCAACCTCAGATAATTCCAGCCAGGCTTTAAGCTCAAAATCATGGCCTGAACATAGATGCCCTTTCCCTATCCCCATGAAGCTCTCAGTCAGGTGCCTTTTCTTAATGACTTACATCAATGTTCTTCATGCTCATTAAAAATAAATAAATATTTTAAAAAGGCACAAGCCTTCTTAACTCTCTGCTATAAAACTCAATCATGTGCAGATTACCACAAAGAAGATTCCCATGTGCAGCACACTAGTCTCATCTGTCATCGAGCTGTGAAAAATAAAAAAAGTCTACTGATCTTGAGAGGCTTGGAGGTAAGAAAATTACTTTTGGTCAAGGGTGTCAGATGATACAGCAATCTCATCAAGGAATCCCAAAAGAAACATCACCCATTGCTGTTCATAAACACAAGCCTGGTTTGGCTATATTCAGTTACAAGCAAAGAAGTATAATTAAGCAGTTCATGATATGGAATGGCTAAAGCATGCACAATCTTATTTATGTTCTCTGCACCTGTGTTTTCTATGGTTTAAATTATAATACTGATCTTTTAAACTGCACTCAGGGAGTATCCCAGTTCATTCACATGAGACAGAGTGATATGTTCTATTTTTAATCAATATGTAAAAGAAAAAGAATGCAAGATATCATAGGGCCTTATCAGTAGCCAAATATATATTGGCAAATTAATATTAAATTGTTTATTATTGTCTCGAGGCAACCAAACTACTCCCAGAACTAGTCCATGTGCTCAGTCCACTTCTTGGTCTTATTCCTCTCCTTTGTTCTCTCCATGTTTATTATCTTCTCTGTTGTGCTTCAATTCACATTATTTAATTCACAGCATTCAGGGAACCTCCTGTAGCTCATCTTTCAAACCCGACTGTGACCTCTACCCGCATAAGCCACGACTGCATTTTCCAACGCTCAGAGCAATGAAACCACACAATCCTTGCTAAAGCCCTCTAATCCTTAACAAAGTCTTTGAGGTAGAGGCAGCCACTCCCGTCAGACATACCCATTGCCTCGGGGAATGGCACCGAGACCTCCCAGCCCCAGCACAACCCAACCTGTGCCACGCGGAGGGCGAGCGCTCCGGCTGCTGCGCAGCCCGGTGCGGTGGGACGGGCTCCCACCCATGCAGCCCCACCAGAGATGCCACCACCCAGCACTCCTGGTGCCCAGAGACTCCTGCCACACGCCGATGGCCAGGTGGGTAACACCACAGCTCTACTGCAACTGACCACTCTTTTCCGAGCACCGAGAGGCTGCTCCTGCCCTAAATATTGTGGGAAGGATAACGCCCTTCTGCTTTTCCTTAGTTATGACATTTTTAGTTAGTTATTGCAGTGTAACGGTAGATTATTACCCTGTCTGTAATTTCATCCTATATATATTCCATTCATCAGTCTTCACAGATCTCACAGGAGTTACCAGATATTTCTCAGGTATTTTGGTTTTGTGTATCTCTTAAAAGTACTTGAAAATAAAGCATTGATAATCACTTTGGATATAAAAATCAAAAGGAATCTAATACAAACTCTATTTTTCAGAAAAGCCAACTAGGTTCAAGCCTCCTAAACTCATCTTCAAAAATTAATTTATTTTTTTTAAATCACCATATACAGAAGAAAGAAGTGATAGTATGATGTGTGTGTCTAGACGGGGAATCCATAATTCTCACTGTTTTATGGGGAACACACTACGGCACTTTTGTAGAACAAAACTGGCTTCCATAAAAAAGAAAATTGAAGTCCTTCCAAGACATTCAAATTCATGCAAAGAAAAACAAAATTTCTATCCTTTACGATTTTAAATTGTAACATTAAAAACACTGCAATAGTTAAACACAATCATTAGTTGACTTCTGGATTTTAATATGTGCATTAATGGTAATTAGAAGTGTTTATGTAATATATCGCTTATATATTCCCTCAAAAAATGTAATGCCAAACACACCAAATCATCATCTGACTGATATGAAAAGCTCGTGTTGCTCCAACGTTGTGGTAGACTGACATTTCATTATAACATCAAAATGCTTTTGCAATCGTCCCCTCTACCCTCTGGACAGCACAAAACTCTACTTGCTGAGCTCGGTGAGGATTTGAAGAAAAACTATTAAGGCCAGCATTAAGATTAATATATTAACTTCAAAGAAACAGAAATTATGTGACATTTTGACTACTCTCACATACCGATGAAATGCCTTGTTCAAGAGATTGTTTTTCCTTACTACCATTCAATAGACCTTCATCTTTCTTTTGTTATACTGTGCCTCCTAGAAATACACAGCAATATAATGAAAAATTACTTTTAAAATTACCTGGAAAATATCTGACTGAAAAGAATTTTTTTTAATTGTCAATTCAAGCCAGGAGTTACTATTTATTTAAAAACAAGCTTCTAACATAAAAAAATAAAAATAAAAATAAATCCTTTCAGTGCCCTCACAGAGAAGCAAATGGCTTTTAAATAAAGTATTTCTACCATAACAGCCAGCATCTGGGGAAACTGTCACTGTACTTTTTTCCAACAAGCCAACAGTTGCAGCGGCTTCTGGCTGCATCTGTAACTCAAACCTTTTAGAACAGCAACACAGAAACATGAATTCCATAAATGTTTAATAGATACCCAGCAGTAACGTAAAATTATTTGAAAAGTTATAGCAACTATGACACTTTCTCCCAAGTAATTAGAAAAACCTCTGATACATGCAGGATGGGGTTGCGGTTTTTTGGGTGGGTTGGGATTGTTGTTTTTTTGGTTTTTGGTTTTGTCTTGTTTGGTTTTTTTTTGTGGAGGTGTTATTTATTTTAATGGTTACTCTTTCTTTTTTTCTAACTGATACTTTATTTCACAGAGAAAGTGCATATCCAGTTTTAGATTATGGATGGAGCATTATACAACATTATAAGACTGTGAGAAGAGAGTGAAGACCAACTGTGAGCATGAGCCAGATTAACACAAATTTTCTGTCACCAGGATTTTCCTCCAACCAGCTGATTTCATAATTTATTTTCCATTTGCAATATTCTCTATTTCTTAATTTTAAAATTAATCCTTTAAAAAATCTTATTATTATCTTTATTTGAACTTCTGAATTAAAAGCATCCAGTGGTATCGTTTCAGTATTTTGCAGGCTTTGCTGTTAAGAAGGATGCAATGAACCCAGCTCACACCAACTCTGTTGCAGTTTGTGCCAATTTAAATATTTTTCTTTAAGAAGAGAATTATACAAGAGATTAAATTTAACATTCATTCTTAGTAATGAAAGCTGACTTCCAAAACAGTTAAATTTTAAAACTCTGAGCACATCATTCAGACTTGTACTCAAGAATACCAGCAGAAACTCAGCTGACTGAAAAAGCCAGGAGTATCCTTAATATTTGGGATTTATCATAAAAGTGAATCAACAAGAATTAATGCACTTGGTTGCCTCTCAATCCATACTGCACATCCTCCTTAACAGGTGGGGGAATTTTTTAATATTAAAAGCATCAAACACAAGTAGATGAACTTTAAGATTACGTGCCATCAGAAATGATGAGTAGTGAATACAAAAAGCAGTCATTAACATACTCACCCTCTAGTTTCAAGAACATATAATTACAATTAACGCTGCCCATCTTTCCATTTCAGAGTTTTCCTGCAAACTTTAAAATTCCAGAAATAAAGATGACTATGACAACATTTTTTTTATGGTGACTGCTTTCTAAAATATATTGTCATTTGCATTCTGAACCACATTATTTTTATGTTAAGAAATTCTACACTTATAAATATGCAGCTAGTTAAGCCACTGATTTAAACAAATAATTTTTGAAATTGAAATCAGAGCTTTTTCTAAGATTTATTATTGCTATTCCCAAAAGCTTGAACTGCTGGAGTCAGAACATGGTGGCCTATTATTGCTTCTCCATTGCAAATGAAACAACGAAAATAACAGAAACCAAACTAATCTTCCTGACTTTTCTCTCAAGCCGAAGGTTGTAAGTGAATTAATTTCTGTTAATGCTCTAAGATCTTAGATCCATCAATGTGAATTAATGGGGCTTGGGCTTCAAAGTGTCCCACTTCAGTTACTCATAAAGGAGCATTTGAAATCACTGAGCACAATGAGATTATATCCCTGCCCAACAAAGCCAAGATTCCCATTCTTTTTAAAATAATTTTCTTGAGAAATTCAGTATTTATTCATTCTGTGAGCTGTTTAATAAAGCTTAATACTGGACATTGACTTTATTTTGCTTAGGCAGCAGAGAGAATGTAGAGGATCCTCTGGCATGTTTCCTCAAGCAAAAATTCAGAAAAAGAACTACTAATTCCAAAAAGGAAATTTTCAGACTCCAGTAAGACTAAAGGATAACAAAGAGAAAACTCAAAATCAACTGTAATTGCAAGTACAATTCTGAGAGAGCTGAACGGAGTCCCTAAAATATTAATTTTTTGAATAAGCTCACTGTTGATATATAACGAAGGGACAGAAAGGAATATGAAATGTATTTGTGTGTTCCTGAAAGGAAGAGCTCATTCTTCCTGCTGCTCTTTGGGGATAATAAGGTGGAATATAATTTTTGGAAGAACAGGCTTTCTAAAACTGCACAATTTCTTAGTTATATGCCTATAATGTACACACACTCAGTACAAAGGTACATGTAAAGAACTGCTCCAGAGTTAATTATTCCTAAGGAATATAGTTCCTTCCTGATTTTATTAGCGTACCTTAATGGACTCAGAATATTTTTTTAAAACACAAACTCACGTTCTATCAAGGTGATATTTGATATACTGTGCAAATGAGTATTTTGCAGCTTAATCTCCTTCACGGGTTTGCTTACAGTGCTGTGTGCAGCAGGTTGCTGCCAGCACTGAAAAATTCATCTCACAGTGGAGCAACTCCAGTCTTCAGACATACAACCTGTATCAGCAGTGAGATTATTTCATTTTCTTTGCCAGTCCATTTGCTGAGAAATGTTGGACTCAAACCACACTGAAGATCAGCAGTAAGACCCACTAAAAAAAAAGAAGTTTTCACTCCAGCTAAAATAAAAGTAGAAATCACTGGTCATTGCTTTAGAAAACAAACTCCGAGTGAAAGGCCAGTAAAATACTATTTAAGGTTCTAATACTCTGCTGACCTGTATTATCTGTTCGATACAGAATAGCCTGGAAGCTTTGGTTCAGGTAATACAAGAAATCACCATGGCATGCTTTAACATAAAAAATACCAATACGCTGTGGATGCTGAACCATTTCTACTACCCAAATGGAACATGTTTGCCACTTAAATTCTAAAAGATAGGTAGGTTAAAGAAGAGATCTCAACTGGAGAGGTAGAGAGGGATCTGAAACAACCACATACAATCCACTAAAAAACAGATGGCACAGTTTTTAACAAGTAAATGCATTTGTACCTACTCATTTAGTCCTGCGAGTCACTGGGGATTAATCTACACTTAAAATCCATAGGATTAGATAATGTTTTAGAGCAACCTATGCTGTTCCATTTATATTTTCTATGAGAACATTTAACAAATCAGTAGCTGGAATTACCAACTGCCATGATAAGGAAAGACTGTTGTGTGATTTGGATTTTTTAGTTAACACAACAACTAGGACTGTTTGTAGTAAATACAGGAGTAGTACTTATGGGATGGCTGCAAGAGAAATAATTTATCATAATAGTAACTAATAAGATACACTATCATTTTCCTGAAGAATTTGAAGATCTTTGTTGCTACAGGAAAAGTAGGCACATAATTAAGTTATGATTTATTCTGTGGCTTTAACTTAATTCCCATTTTTCACCTGAGATTGTAACTGAGAAATTACCTACACTGATATAAATAAGAAGTACAACATTAAGGAATATCCGTTCAGCCTTTCTAACTACTTTTAAATCTTACTCAATTCCAACATGTAGTGCTCGTTTTCACTCACTACAGAAAAATTCTGAGTCATATTATCATTGTTCAGGTTTCAGAAAACTCTTTCCAACTGTGTAAAACCAGTTCACACAAAACCCCACAAGACTAATATTGCAGATAATGAAATTTTAGACATACAGCAGCTAACATAGTGAAGGTGTGCAGGGAAGACCTTATAAATGAGCTACTGGAACGTGTAACTGCCACTGCAATGACGCTGTTTTCTCCAGTTAAGAATTTATATTGAAAACCAAAAGAATTTCAGTTTTCCTTGGTTCAAAGCAGTATTTTCTCCTCAGACACGGATCTGCACCTATTTGCCTAATTAAATCATATAGATGCATGTATTAAGTACTAGCTTCTGCTAGGCTTTGCTAACACAACTTCAAGTACATCTTACTTGTCACCTTAATTTTGGTTTTCAGATATAATTCACCACTATTGCTGACTACACAATGACTCTGTGTCAGTAGGCACTCCAGAAAATCGCATAAAAACCCCTGAGTAACCACTGAACAAAAGGAAAATTCCATAGCTTCCATGAGGAAAATATTCCTGTAATATACTATGGTATGATTAACTTGAGACAGAGACAACTTGTAGATTATAAATAATTACACTTTTATACCATCTGAGCACACTAAAGAGCATTCATTTTTCTGTTACACATAAATTCATGCATTTTCATTTCCTCTTTCAAGGTCCTGTTTAAATTTTGCCTACTTCTTTAGGTAGGGAACCTTTTACCAGTTAAGTGACTATACCAAACAAATTGTTTCTTCTCTTTGCCTTTACTCCCTCCCCTCCAGTAAAGGAAGGTATGAAGAGATTGAAAACAGAAGAAAAACTGCCATTTTTTTTGCCCAAACCACAAATATTTATCGGCAGCAATACAATAACAGTAAGAAGCTATGCACAAGCCCTTACAATACTTTTTTCTTCTGAGTCAATACTCATTATTTCTTCTGGAAAACTGCTTTATTTATAGCTGCAAATTCTGTAAATATCCCCAGAGTTAGTTTGTTTACATTATTTTGTTCTAGTTTTAATTCCCAATATAAATAAAGGAAATGAAAACATATAATTTCTTAGTTACGTAATTATTATGAACCCACAGAGGCAGAGCAGTAACTCTGCACTTAAACTGCTTTGCCCTTACAACACTGCAAGGACCAAGAACTTGGGGCAGAGAAGCAATGTTGAGCCAAGACACCAGATAGTTAATTTTAAAAATTCATTTAAAATAATGTGAGTGAATCTGGCTGTTGTCAGACTGCAGCACAAACCAAGCACACATTTACACGCTCTAAGGTTTTGCGCACAATTTGATGCACTCCTTCTGGTCACTATTTTGAAGCTTCCTTCAATTCTTTGCCCTTATGAAGGTAACTGAGAGTTTTTGCTGTTTAGCTAGTAGTAAATCTTAAAAAAAAAAGCACATAAATAACTTTTCCTTAAGAAAACACTATGTAATTGCAGTGATAATCCTTAAAAGCAAACAAAATAACTTTCATTTAAAACTTTCCAGATACACAGAAAATTATCACTTTTCCTTATGTACAGCCATTAAATAAAAACAATAAATGAAGATGTGTCTAAAATATTTAATACAAGCAAATTGTTTATGCTTATATAACACTAACTTATGGTTTTAACACATCTGTGTTTAACAAAGCACAGTTGAAGGCAGCTCCCTGTTCTCACTAGGAGTGTTCTCACCGAGTCTCATCTCGCACCCCTGTGGCTCCCTGACCCTTGCCAGCAACTTTAAGGAGCATCCTTAAAAATAGAAAAAAAGAACTTCTCCTATTTAGGTATTTTAAATACCAGCACTATCAAGCACTGACCCTAGGACCCAAGAAGGATAAGGATATGTTGTCAACAAAGGGGGAAAAAAAATAAAAAAATAGAGATAAAGTCTTCAGTGCCCACCCCCTGACCTGACAAAATCCAGGGCTTGATACTGGTCTCCAGGTCAAAAATAGACTGTCTGCATCAGAAAGCAGCAGGGAACATTTCCACTCTTATCTCATTGTTAGTTGTTTTGCAAACTTCATATAACAGCATCTCTCTCTGCTGTAACTCATTTGGGAGAAACAATACTGAATCATGTTTGGGAAAATAAAAGAAAAACAAAAAGCAAAATAAAAACCAACAAAAAAGACCCAAAACAAACAAACAAACAAACCTCACAAAAACAAAACCCATGTTGGTCAAGGGCAGCAGGAACAATTAAGAAAAATAAATCCTGCCTCGAAGACCTCTCCTGTGTGTCAGTGTGTTACGCTTTCCGTAGATGTCTTCATTACCAAAGCCACCACCATCCCATTCACAATAAGAACTCAAATCAAAAACTTTCATCTGCCTTTGCTGATCAACACAATCATATTGCACACTGGAGGCACAAAAGCCCCTGACACACACTGGAATAGCCACACAGCAGTAAGACACCCTATGTTCTCTTCCTTTAAACAGACCTAAGAAATAAGTATCATGAACTATTAAATGTTATGCTAAGTAATTATAACAAACCAATATCATCAAGTTAAATGAATACACTACCTTTTCTGATTCATTATATTGCATTTGAGCTTCTCCTCTTACTGATAACAGCTTAGTAATTCCCCATCTTCTTCCTCAGCACTCACACAGGTTAGCAAGGTTCAACTGCCTGCGCTGCCCAGGCCGGTATAGCTTAAATCTCAGCCTGCCGGGGAGCCAGGCAGATAAACACTGGCCTATGGGAAGTTCATCTTGTGAAAGGAAACAGACTGCTTGAAACAGAGCTTAAGGTCAGGACAGCCTGTAAATTAATGTTCTGTTTGCAGATTAACAATCAAGTAAATGCCTTGACAAGATCGTCTGCCACAAGATGTTACCAATTACTAACCAATTCATTCAATCACTTTCAACTGGGCGGGTGTTGGAGCCACTTTCTCCACCAGAGTTTTACAATTTCACATCAAAATTAAATAGACCAGTTTCTGAGATATGCAATTTAATTAATAAAAAGATGGTGTGCTTTTTAGCTGGGATGCAGATTTCTTCTCACAACAGCAAAGCAAAGCTTTTTCATTGCAAGGGTGTCTTGCATTATAAATCTTTTTCTCTTTTTTAAGGAACATATTTGCTCCTATTTAAAAAGCAAATATTATAAACTGATAGATTTTTTTCATGACTACGCAGTAACGAGTCTCTATAAAGTTTTTTAAATTCATTATCATAAATCAAGTGGTTTTTTTTTAAAAAAACAACTTTAAAAGTTGTAATAGTTTAGGAATTCTGCACTGTGACTAGACTGCATTGTTGCATAAAGATATCTTCAATGTAAGATGTAGTGAAGGATTATTTTTATAACTGTACAAGGTATTTTTAAACTGTACAAGTAAAAAATAATTTGCATTTTACTTAGAATTCTTACTAAAAGAAAATTCTATCAATACCCTTGGTATTTTACAGAAAGCTTTAGCAAATAATTAATATGTTACTTTAGAAACCTTCAGGTATAGGAGGGATTCTAAGATGCTTGACAGCTGCAGAGATAACAAAAATTTCATTAAATCAAAGAGGGAAAATAATCTGTACATATTAACTGACAGGAGAGCTATTATTTGGTACTAAACCAGATGAAATTAGCATTATTCTGTTAAATTTGTTCCTGAATGTACATTTTCTCTTATTTAAAAGATTCAGAAATTTAAATATTTATTTCCAAGTCTGATTAAAAAACAAATAATTAAAAATTATTGAATGTACACAATTTTCAAGGTTTTGTACTCTGAAAAATAATTCAAAATATCATGGGGACTCAAACATGCCCAGTTTTCACGTTAGTTATGTTTAGTTTAAAAATCATAAAGAATTTGACCTGCCAGTCTCCAATCTGAGATTCTAACCCCAAAGGGACTTTCTTTTCCAGAAAAATAAACTCCTGCTATTGGAAAAGACCATGCCATGACACATAATTAGTTATAAAAACCTCCACCTTTAAACAGCAAAAGGGTGAGGCTAATATGCACCACCTCATGTTTAAAATAAGTGATTCATGCAGGACAAGTGGTTCATGGTTTGCTCTGTAGATTTTCTACAAAAGTTAAGTTTCACATACTTGGTCTACATAAGCACAGCTCCTAGGAAACAATGACAAAATATGGCACTACACAACTGATTAACTGATTAATTGCCTAATTGGGATTAATTAGGAATTGGGGCCTGAGGTGGGAAGAAAAACATATTTCAGAATTTTAAAGGTGTGTTTGCAACATTAAAAAGATCTTGCTTGTATCTGAATTTTTTTTTAACCTATGGCTGCTAAAATGACATTGCACTACTCCTGCAACTGAAAAGTTACATGAAAGAATTTAAACCATGTTAAGCATAAAGAATTTACTTTGAGACAGTTTTTACACTTACAGATAACTTTTTAATCTTAATATTAGAGGGTGACTGTAAATTTGCACAAAGTAGAAGAAGAGTAAAATCTTTTTAAAACACTCAATCAACTGACTTCCTTGCTGGCGTTACCACTTCAAACTGTGACAGAATTTCAAAAGCTGTCCCAGTATGTAAAAATCCAACTCAGAATATCTTCACAAATTTCTCAGGTTTCTCTGACTAACAGTGTATCCCAGCATTGATGGTTCTGGGCTAAACACAATGCTGCCCTTCTGCGCTCGCGGCGACGAGACCCGGCGTCTGTGCGCTGAGCCAACACAAAATCTGTGCTTGCAGCAGAGCTCTGCACGCCAAATATCCTCTGAGGCAGGACTGCAACTTGTTTTACAGTCTCTTTAAAATACAGGAAAGGGCTCCCTACTCATCCTCAGGAAGGTAATGTCTTTTACAGTTGCTCACCCCTTCATCAACAAAGCCCATTCGTTTATTTATTTATTTAGTGAAGCTCCTTACAGCAGCTTTCTAGCACTATAATAGAGCATTTTGAGGCTTTTGATACATGCTACCTTCCCAGAACATGAAGTTTCCTCTTTCTACCAATTCTGAAAATCTCTGGCCACTGTCAGACAAATGGTGAATTCCCATTCCCAGCATCTTCAACCCAGTCAGTGGGCTGGAACGCTGAGCAAAAACCTTGCCGTGTGTCAAACCTGCTGTGATTCTCTGGGGCATTTTTTGCAAACAGGCAAAAGCAATGGATATTTTTTATTTGTTCTTTGTATGCAAGGCTGAACTGTTCAGGAAGAAGCAAGCAGTTCTTACACAAATAAAATTAAAGCCAAAGAAAGTTTGCTAGAGGAGAAACCAGGGATCTTGCAGATGAGGACATGACAGGGCATCAGGAAGACAAGAAAGATTTTTGTGGGGGAGAAAACCTGAAGGAAAAGTTGCTAAAGGAAGGAAAAGGAGAAAGGCTGTGGAGAAAGGACATGAAAATGCAACTTTTCAGGACCCTTTCCCCTCTCTGAGTCCTCATTTTATTGGGAAGCCCGTTTTCCACATACTCTTTTCAAAAGATGTAGAGAAAGAGGTAAAGAGACTGTGTAAAACCGAGCACTGCTGCCCGTGTCCTGGACTGGGAGGAATATTTAACGAAAATTGTAATTAGCACTCTGCTACTCTCCCATTTCCAAAAGCCACTGTCATTAATTTTATTTCCCAGGACGAGCTGTAGAAATCAGAAGGGCAAAGCACATCAATCACCAGCAACAGTGTAGTGAGCAAAGACAGCCTGAGTCACTAAATGAGCCCAGACTGGGTGACTCTGAATAGCAAATGCTCCTTACAAGCAGCCAAACTGAAGAACATTGGGAAACTGTAAAATGAGACATGTGCATCATGTAAACCTGCCCTCTTTCCCTCCTCCCCTGCAAGGAGATGTTTTGACACTGAACTATGAAACTCCCCAGAGACATGATAAAGGAAAAATAAGAACATCTACCAGCCAAGCAATGCCCTACATGGCAAAAAACAGATGAGGAAAGTCACAGGGTGAAACAGTAACACAAGCAAACATGGCACAACCATCAAAATGACAACTGTGTTGGAAATTGCTCTTCTTTTCAATGTTTCTCAGCTCCTGATCCAGCTCTCCTTCCCTGAAAACATACAGACAGGGCAGAAGGTGCCATGCCAGATCAGATCAACCAGCCCAACCATCTGTGTCCTACCAATGGTAACCTGGGGCAGCTGCTCCATAGAGTATGAAACAATCACAAGATAATAAACCCACTTCAGGAAATTTTCTCCTCCTTTCCAGAAGCTAATTAATACCACGTATTTGTGTCTCTTTTGTTATTCTTTTCTCCATCCCATTTTTCTGGGCTTACCCAAAGGATCAGATAGGCTAAAGAAGTGACTACAAAACCCACTCTAACAAGGTAACTGCCAGTAGATTGAAACATCCTAACCCACCCCTAATCTCCCTTGAAGACTTCTTGAACATGGGTTCAAGTGGGAAACCCCACACAGCTGGATGCCAGGATGCACAAAGAGCTTTCCTTCCCTATGTACTCCTCAAATCCTGCCTGTGCCCAGCAGGACAGCACCTGTCCCAATGCAGTACCCTGGCGCCTTCAATTAATGCTGAGAAAATCCTGAGCTAAGCACCTACTTAAATTTGATGGGTTTGCCATTCAAATGATGGTCTCTCAGCCTAATAAAAGCACCAGATAGTAAACAACATTACTGCATGAACACTGGCAGGGTTATGAGCAACTGCAATCTGCAATGATCTTAGCCACAATGCCCACACAACCAGTGATGCTACTGCTCTGGTTTTATTTCAGATCAATGCAAATGATAACAAAGAAACATTCCCATCATGTCTCCAGAGAAGAGGAACCAAAATTACCCTGCTAGAGAAATTTACAATGGAACAGATGTAAACTACTTCATAACCCTGAGGAAAATGGAATTCATTCACCAAAGTGTAGCTGGATCTAAGCTAATCCAAGTTGCATATCTTGTTCTCACAGAGCTCTGAGTAGCAATCAATCTTCCTGCATTCACCAGCAACTGATTTGTTAATCTGTAGTTTTCATAACACAATAAAGCACATTTGGATTAACCAGCTACCAACCGAACAGCCTGATGAGCTTCTTACAGTCTCTTGGTTACTTTTTGGGTATGACAAAGGAGACACTGCAGTGAAACAAACTGGGCAGTATGGATTACATCATGTTCTGCCATCTGGAAAACATTACAAGATAATCAGTAATACTGTGAAGCCTCCTGAATCTGTTCTTCATTTATAATGTAACTGCTAGAGCTCCAGAAAGAGCATCTGAAGAGTGATTTGTAAAATATGTCACTGAAATCCTAAGTAGGATATTGTTTTAAATAAAAAACATATCTAAGTACAAATTTGAAATTCATCTTATATCCTTAACCAATCCCTTACCAATGCAAAACCCTACTGATAAATTGTCTAGCTAAATCCATTCTTGCGGTGGATTAGTTAGCTCAGAGAAACCATACTGGGATGGAGCTCTCCAGGACCAGCAAGGTGACTCAAAGATTCCCCAGGGATTGGTTAGCAACTTCTATTAGGTATGCAGCAATTTTCAGAAGTGTGATGGCATTTGACAACACCACAGAAATTTAAGGTCAGTGCCCCAACCAGCTCAGGGAGTGGGTGGGACAGGCTGGCAGTGGATAGAGCCACTGTAGTCACAGGGACTACAGGCTATTCCTGTGCTAGGCATTATTCCTGTACTGGTAGGGGCAGGAAAAACAAAACAAAACAAACAAAAACTAAAAAAAAAAAAGCAGCTCATGGTCAGTTGCCCAAGAATGCACCAGAGAGCAACTCAGCAGCCAACCACTGTGTTTTGTGTAGTCACAGCTGCCTTTAGTATCACCCACGTCTCCCATCAGGGATGCCCAGCATCCCATGTTATTTCTGGCCTGTGATGGGCGTGCTTTCAGGACTTGCTCCTTGCCAGCAAGGGACTAGCACCACTTCTGACATGTGAAACAAAGCTTACACAACAGCACTTAGAACCATTTGTATGAAACTTGCATTATGGCTCAAAGCCAACAAGAGTCAACAACACGCAGCAGTTTAATTTCACAGTGGATCCCCTTTACAGATAGCCCTAGGCTGGCACATCCCACCATGCTCCTGGAGATTATTTTTTTTCCAGAAAGACAAAGCCAAGCCCTTGACAACCTGCAGAGAGCTCAGCAAATGAAACACCTGGACTGGCTTTCCCAGACAGCCATTCCCATTTTACTTTCAAGACTACACTATCCCTAAGGAGATACACAACAGGGTTATTATCCACAGCTCAAGAAAACCTATTTATGTATGTGCATCTATACATAAACATGTACACAGACATAAACACACTCTCTATACAAAGTCATGCCCATACAGCATTCTCAACTCGTCCACAATCCCCAGCCCTCCAAACAATCACTTCAGGCTAACCTCACAGAAATGAATTACAAATGTTGTAAAACCTACAGAAGGAGTAACTTACAGAAGCTGCTGTACAAGTTAGGTCATGCCATGGGCCGTGCAATAATCTAAATTCTCAACTGATGGAAAATTCAAAGTGTTGGGGGAAATTTGGAACAGTTTAGGTCTGTTTGGTTTTAAGATCATCCCCTCACAATATAAAGACAGTTTCCATTGTATCAGTGCTTTGACACAGAATGCCCCAGAGATGTGACAAGAAACCAATGGACCTTTTGAACAGTAGAGTTTATCAAATGCATCATTGTGCTAACCCCATTTTTACACAATTCTCTGGTTAAAGGAGCACAGGTCTTTTTGGAGAACACAACAGCGGTGTGGGAGGCCACCATAAAGTATTTACATGTTGAAAAAGGTTAGCAATATTAATAGCTAAAATTGTGAATTATCTTTAAAATAAACATATCATTTATATAAATTTATAAAGCTGTAAGTGCACAAACACACAAAGAGCAAAAAACACATGCACACATTAAAATGTTGATATATCACACACATCATTATTACTAATATTGAGATAATACATGTTTTCTATTCCACCTGCATAATATGCTACACAAGAGAGTTATTTCCCCTGGTTTCATTGTCAGATCATGTGACAGGAATCTCTGCATGATTTTGGTATGTTTTAGTGAACAACACTTCATGACCTGGCGCTTTAATTTTATGACCCACTTAAGGAAATACATTTCATGTATCTTTTTTGGAAATAAAAACGAAGTTGCTTCAAACTCTTCTAAATAAAGTCTACTATTAAAACTACTTAGAGCCACAATATGAAAAAAAACAAACAAACAACAAAACTAAGGATTTTTATAGCTTAGTTTTAAAACCATATGTTTATCTCAACAAATCTGTTCACGTAGACTCTGCAACACTCAAACAAATGTTCAAATGCTCAAGCTGCTAAAAAACATATGAAGTTTCTAGTACTCCAGTTATTTAGACCAATCTATTGAAAGGTACATTAAATAGCGTGTCTTCTTTAAAATGAGACAAAATTGTTAAGATATAGCAAAAAAATGCATAGCAATTACAAAACAGTTCCTTTGGCCACCTTGAGAAATGCACTTTTAAGATTATGTAGAAGTACAATTAACAATTTTACTAGATTCTCCTTTCCCTTTCAGTACTCTTCGACCAATTTTAAGGGCAGCTACTGTGCTGATCTCCATCTTATACTGAACAGAGGAGCACTAGTAAATCAAAAGCTGTCCAGACCTCCTACTGTGGATTAACATAAACATAATGGCTGCTTGCCCATGACTGGAAATCCTTTTGATAGCTTCATGTTGTCAGGTGCTTCATTTCCAGTGGCCAAAACATAATGTGAGATTCCAGAGGACAAATTCTTCAGGCTGCATTTCAAGCACAGAAGTACATGAACACCATTAAAACCTACTGATTTTGTCAAGATGCTTTTGTCAAGCATGTGTTTTGCTAATGCACAATAACAAGCAAAAACAAACAAAAGACAAACAAAAACAAACAAATAACAAACAAAACAAACAAAACCAATCAGTTTTGAAAGGTAAGCAGCAGATGATGAACACCAAGATGACAACACCAGAAGTTCTGTGGATACTTGTTAGTGTAGCATTTCCAATATTGGACTACAAACTCCAGCTGGAGAGAACATCATGACTGTATTTAGGTCTTAAAATGCAACTTTCCATCACAGAAAGGAGTCTGTATTTCTTTACAAGATGTAAAATGCTCACATAAATCTTTGTGCTGACAGATGCACAAGACAGAACAGCATGAACAGAGGGACAGTGGTCACCTGGGGCAGAAGGACTTACAGAAGAGATGGTTTGAAAAGGGCTTTCTGGTGAGTGCAGGGAGGGAGTGGAAGCTTGGAACAAATTAATGGGCAAACTGTTCTAAGTATCAAGACTGGCATGGCAAGATGTGTCCAGAAGACTGTGACTCCGGGCTTATGCTACTTAACATCACTGTCTAGCCAATCTAACTATACTGCCACTAAACACCATGAACAGCAACATGTTTCTCACCAGCAATACCAATGCATTGTCATCTAACACCCAAGCCTATGGAACCTCCAGTATTTCTGGAAAGTGGCAGAGGGAGGTGTGTGGAAGTGTATCAGTGAGATCAGCAGCACGTCGGGTTGGCCTTGGGAGATGTAACCACACTCACTGCCACCCCAGGCACCAGTCACCCTAAGCCAGTTTGCAGCAGGTGGTTCACTCGTGTAGCTGTAGGACTACATCAGACTCCCACATCACACTCCTGGGTATGTGGATGTTGAAGGCAATGCCTTTTGAAATTAACCAC
Source organism: Chaetura pelagica (assembly GCF_000747805.2). Lineage (NCBI taxonomy): Eukaryota > Metazoa > Chordata > Aves > Apodiformes > Apodidae > Chaetura > Chaetura pelagica. The sequence goes on along the minus strand of NW_009952362.1, from coordinate 2,540,336 downwards.
TTCACCCAGCCTCAGGCACCCAACAAAACAAGAGCCTGGTCACTGCTGGATAGACATGGAAACTGCAGGGAAAAGACTCCCAAGACCTCCAACACCACAGCTGCTCCCACTGAGAAAAACCAAGGAAGCAGGAAGACACTGAGAAGGAAAGCACATGTATCTCCATTTTATACATGTTTAGGTTCAATATCCATCCCAGAGAGGCTGCAAAGATACAGTGTTCTCTGAGAGCCCTTTTCCGTGGGAAAGGGGTCCATGGGAAGAAGTCCCACATAGCCTGTGCTTCCAACAGCTGGTAGTCAAAGAAATCGAGAGACAGGCGTCACAGGGGACAGAGAAGGACAGATCCTACCCCCGGGTGCAATGCAGGGTTCTCAGGGCAGCTTTAGGGGGCTGGTGCGTAGGGCACGGTGCTGGGGGACGGTGGCTTGGAGCAGGGAAGCACATCCTCTGCAGGCTGAGACTGAGGCTGGGAAAGGCTGTTTCTACAGGCAAGCCAAGAGGACACAATTTAACTTCCTAAGTGGTTGACAGTGATTTTTCATAGATTCCCTGAAGGGCAGGAAGCAGAACTCAGTATACCCAAATCAGCAGAAAAAAGGGACAAATTTATGGTTTATAAGCAGTTCCACTGCATCTTCTGCGCTGGGGCCCCTTCCACCCAAACAGAAGAAAAGGCATATAAACACAACAAAAGAGGAACAAACTTGCACGGAACAAAAGGTGTGAAGAAATGAAAGTGTTACAAAACGGTTTTAGTTATTACATCATTTTCTATTGTTAAAGACAAATTAAAATTATTAATTTGAAATCTTTCTATTGTTTTGTTTTGTTGCTTTTTTCTAAAGTGTGAATCCTCATTACATTTTCCAGAAGGAAAAGATGGAACAGATATACAAAAACAACACCTACTTGCTAATTTTTTAACAGATCTAGATAGATTTTGAACGCTTACCACAAGGCTTCCATCACTGTAAATAACTACAGAACTACAAATTAAGCATAAAACTAATAAAACAAACATTCAGTAGCTAAAGAGTGTCCACAGGAAAAAATAATATAATTATAGCACAGCAATTTGAGAAGAGAATATTTTAAATAAGTAGGTAATTAAGTTAAGAAAGGCCTAAAGAAAGATTTCACACTCACATTCATATGCTGAAGCAGTTTAAAAATAGAGAGCAAGAACTGCCTGACTTCACCTTTTAATTTTAGCTGGGTGATGAGCTAGTCCCAAAGACAGCAAGGCACAGCAGGATTTTTTTCTCAGCAAAGTGCCCTTCGTATTTTTATGTGAAGGAAATGCAGTATGTTCTATTAATATCCTGCTGTAGCCCTAGATAAGTTTAGGCACCCTTTCAATCAGGAAAAAGTTCTGGCTTGTTTCTTCAAACCAGTTGTACTCTCAAAGACACAAACACAAGTTGGAGAACATCCCAACTGCCCCGGCCACTTCACAGGCAAATAAAACATCCACACTGGAAAAGGCTCTTACTTCATTTTCCCGTCAGTCACTTCCTGTAATTACTAAAGCTGTAATGATGCCACTTTTTCCTCCCATGACAAGGGAAGATCAAACAACTGAGTTTACACCTTGAGATAAGCTTAACTTGATTCTCATTTTAATTAACAGCTGCAAAAGAAAATGTTGATACCAGCTAGACCAAGACCACATTGCAGAAAGGGGGAAGGGAGGAAAGAGTTGCTTGACTTAATGTGAGCACAATGCTGAGGCTCTCCCAAAGAAGCTGGGGGAAGAACACTTTCCCCCACATAAAGAGAGATTGGTTCTTCTTCTGGGTATGGCTCCCTCACACACTTCCCCTTCCTGATATACCTCCAATTGACCTAATCCAAGCACAAGCTTCCCCACTGCAGGCCCCAGCCCATCCAACACTGTTTCAGTCTGGTAAACTGTTGTAGCAGGGCAGGGCTGACATCCTTCCTGGTCAATAGCACCACATGGAGAACTTTTTTGTACCTCAGGGAATGGCAGAAATGGAAGGACATTCAGCATGCAGGTTATTTTCCCCTAACATATTCTTTGCAAAGTGTCAGCTATCCAAGTGAAAGTAAGAGTCTACCCAAAGTCCTCAACTATCTCAAAAGCACCTTTTTTATCTAATTTTGCTTGATAGATGGTAACGGTTAAAACCTGGGCAGGAGTCTGAGTTAACCCTGAGGTTAACAAGCTCTCCTCTAGTCTTTCACAGTTGCATTCCCTTGCTTGTATTTTAGAGCAACAATCAGCAGTGACACTCTAGACTCATCCACTCCCTCTTATGTTCAGCCTTTAATTATGGATTCATCTCAGGCTCCACATGTAAGCTTCACACATGTGTAAATACTGGTCATTGATTCACTCCAGCTACTTCTGTGAATAAGCATTTGCAAATTTTATTTGCTAGGGAGATTAAATGCAAATTCGTGGAGGTTTGCATTAACATTCTGGTGGTCAGCAATCACCAGGCAAGGATACCCTGCTATCTTAGTGAACTGTTTGCCAAAAGGTCCATGCTACCTTCTTAGTGACTTGCTGTCCATCCATTCAGTTCTTGAGGAAATGAAGCAGATCACAATGCTTATGTAGGTGAACCTAGGAAGATGTAGGTAGTTTGCTTACACCCATATACCTGATAACTTATGGGTTTAATCTTAAAACCATTTTCCATCTATAATTACTGTGTATTTTTTCTGCAATCCTACCCTAATCCCAGTTTGAGTTAGAAGTTCCATACCACTCTGAAAACTTTTTTCCATTACGGATCTTTCCTTCCAGCTGAAGCATGACCTGCATTTCACTGGTACACATGTAACTCATTTTCTCATATCACTCCTGGCATTTCTAGTTTAAGTGTCAGATACCAAAACTGCCCCAGGCATCAACAGCACTCTACTCCCACCACAGAAATTACATCTTCCACTTGACTTCTTGGATCAAATGAAGTTAAAGCACTTGAAACTAAGGATTGAAAAGATGATCAATTTCATTTATTTTACTGAAGATCCTTCTATTTTATTCAGAGATGCCTCCTTGCAAGGAGGTTGTCAGCTGATATTTTTACTTTCTCCTGCTTAGGTTCAACACAAAATTTGTAGGACAAGATCATCACTCACTGTGTAACTATTTATAGCTACTTACTCTATCCTTATCCTAACAAGACCCTTATCAACAAAGCTTCTGATCCACCTAAATTAAGATTTTAACATGGATGAATTTTTGTTTGAAGGAGCTTTTAAATATTATTTATATTTTTCATTTTCACGTTCTACCAAAAAAAAACAAAATATATTGAAAATTCAGCTAAAATACCTCCACCAATTTTTCTCCCTCTACTTCTTATAAATAGTTCAGATAAAGCTTGTCTGTCACCCTCTTGTGTAAATAAATCATTCATGGGTTGCAGATATGAAAGGCTGGTTTTATGTAGCAGAGGATAAACAGATTAAGTTTCTCTTTCCTTCTACAATGAAAAAAGAAAAATCCCTTTGAAGAGTTTTCAATGCAGAAACACCCCCTTTTTATACACAGTCTCCCTGTCCCTTCAGCAAGGTAATACACCAGACTACACCAAGTGGAAAGTACATCCTTGGCAAAGCAGTTCAGATTTCAGAAGGAAACATACAAAAAATTAATTAATTGATCAAACAAGCAGCTGAATCTGAGTTTGCCTCCAGGGCCCATCCAGCAGGATCCAAATCCAGGGGAATGACAGGAATCTTTCCTCAGGCTTTATTAGGCTGCCTGTTGGGGCCCTAGGATATAAGAAGCATTCTCCAGGGCTTATCAAAGATGCACTATAGCCTCTATAGCACTGGTTTTACTGAGTGTGTACAGCAACGAGCCTAAAGGGGATGTGGTCTCACAGCCAGGCTTCCAGCTGCTGCAGCAACATCGTTACCATCAAACCCTGGCACCCCAAAGAAACGCCCGCTGCTCTCACCACTGCCACCCGGGCAGGTCTGTTCTTAGGGCAGTAGTCACTCCTAAAACTGGTTACTCAGCCAGCCTCTCTTCAGATAAATAAGTACAGTTACCTCAGAGGATTTAAATTAAGAGCTGTGTCTCTGTCTCACAGAGTTATATACAACTCTGTCATGTTTAAGCTTGAATTTTTCTCCCTCCTTTGATGATCCTGTTACTTCCTAAGAGCAGGGCCTGGATGTGGGGACAGAAATTATGTACTCTAAGTCTCCTTGAGTTACTAGGTGTCTAATCCCAGACCTGAGGGTCTATTTGGACCCTTGGACTGTCTCTGCCCGATCCACTAGGAGCCAACCAGCAAGCCCTTCCTCCCATGCTGTGCTGTTTGTACAAACTGCCAACTTGGAGGAAACAAAAACACACAGAGCTGGTTTGCTTTTCATGAGGTCCCCCTGGCATCCAGCTAAGAGGTGAGAAAACTAAATATATCAAACTTAAAACTACAATTATTGTAGGGGAGCTTGCCAGAGCCGCTCTGAAGCTCCTAATGGTCTGTCGGGGATTTATGGATCAGCTGTGAAAATTTACTCACAGCTAAAACTTGCCAATCAAGTCCCCAGCTTTGGAACACTGCTACCAACTTCCATTTACTATAGTTTGAAATTATAAAAGTGCCAAAGCAAAACTGTGGGTTTTAATGCTCCAAAGGAGGACACACAAAAGAAAAATCTATTATAGTGAACAGATGAATAAGAAATGGGGAGTCTCTGTTGTGTGTTTGCATCTTTGTGTAAAAGGTTCTTATATTCCACAGAGCAGGACAACTGAAAAACAAATGGTGCTAAGTACTGCCAAAATGCACAGTAAGGGGCAGGATGTTGTACAGAAGAGGCTACAAAAGACTGTGTTGCATTTTAGAGCAGATTCCCTCCAGAAAGTAGTCTTAGTTGCTGATATTTTATGTCCTTGCCAAAATACAATTAAAAATATTTAAATGTAAAACCTATAAAAATAAAAGAAAGTTACTTAAATGTTGTGAATGTAAAATTTATAAAACCTTTTTTTAATACAAAAGAAAATACCACAAAATTGTATCTGGTATTTTCATGTTATTCAATTTAAAAACCACAGTGAATGTAACAACAAAGCAGCCCAGAGAACTTACATAGAAAACACAGTAAGTAGCCAACTTAGATGAGAGGTCTGAAAGACTTTTTTCTCCCAAATGCTCAGCACAATCAGCAGTCATGGCCACAGCAGTGATGGCCACCTCCAAGTGCAGCACTGCGCAGAGGAGCTGATGGGCTCTTTGTAAACCCCTCTCCACCTCCAGCTCTACAAATCCCTGTGGCCGGTGAGGCTTTAACACTCCAGGGTATTGATTTTAAAACATGTCAGACTATTAACAAGCTACTAAGAAGCACAAAGGAGCATGGATTCATCTGCTGTCTGCACATCTCCATGCTCTCTCAAAACTGAAGCCTCAATGCTGGAACACAAGGTAACAGTCCGATATTTTCTGTGACTTCTGTTGTATTAGGTCTCTCCTGCCAGCAATTACTGCTCTTAACATGCAGGATTCCTAGTGCCTTGGGGTGGGAGGTGGAAGAAAACCCAAGGAGTAAATAGTCATGAAGCTTTGCAGACTTAAGATGATAGGATCATAGAATCATAGAATGGTTAAGGTTGGAAGGGACCTTAAAGATCATCAGGGTCCAACCTCCCTGCCATGAGCAGGGACACCTCACGCTGGACCAGGTTGCACAAGCCTCATCCAGCCTGGCCTTAAACACCTCCAGGATTGGAACATCAACAACCTCCCTAGGCAACCTATTCCAGCACCTTACTACCCTCACGGTGAAGAATTTCTTCCAGATGTCTGACCTAAATCTACCCTCCTTCAATTTAAAACCATTACCCCTTGTCCTATCACTGCCCTCCCTGGTGAAAAGTCCCTCCCCAGCTTTCCTGTAGCCCCTGCAGGTACTGGAAGGCTGCTGTAAGACCTCCCTGGAGCCTTCTCTGCTCCAGGCTCCCAACTCTCTCAGCCTGCTTTTGTAGCAGAGGTGCTCCAGCCCTTTGATCTTCATGGCCCTTCTCTGGACCCTCTCCAACAGCTCCATGTCTTTCCTGTGCAACCAGGATCAAAGGATCTGATCCTCTAAAGCTTTACACACATAAATAATCCTCATGTGTATGAATAAGGCTTTGCAAGATCAGTCTCATAGTATATACACTATATCCAAAGGGGAATTTAAGTCTGATTTACCACTGACAAGAAAACTGGCTTGGCCACCTAGCATATTTATGTAATATATAAGATGTGCTGCTTTATTGTGCACAGAAATAACTTAACCATGTAAACAAAATTACTAAATCACTTCAAGCCCTTACAAATTTCCATTTTAATTTTTTTTTTTTTTTAAGGAAATTCAATCCTTTAATGCCTTCCAATGCAGAAAGCCTACAAATTCTAGATTGAACAGCAATGATCCCTTGTGCTTTAGAAGACTGATTTACTAAAGATACACTGATACATGATTAACTTAAATTTTACTGCCAAATTTGAAGCAACTAGTTAGCACTTTTTTACTTCTCCAGGAGCTGGAAAAGAGAAGGTATGTTCAAATAATACCCAACACAGTGCAGAAAATACAAGAGTTGACTTGGATGCAAGTAGCACAGAACTTCTGTTCTAGTTTATATCACTTTACCTATAAACCTGTTTGCCAGCGCTGCCAGCAGGGGTATCTATTAACACCATCCCAGTCAACCACAATTCTTCTGTATTAGTTACAAACATGTTCACCTCTAGACATATCAATGACACTTTCCTAAGTGTAATGCACATCAGAGTAACCTGAGGCAAACCTCTTGGGCTGCCTCAAATGGAGTCAACAGAAAGATGCCAGCAAAAAGGTAAGTCCTGCCTGAACCATGAGGAGAAGGTTGTTGCTGCAGGACAGAATGGTGACCTTGAATGAAGCAGTAAATAAAGAAAAGAGTCCAATGCTTGGCTGTTGGTTGGCAGGACGTTGGAAAGCCATAGGTGACCTTACAAGAATGTGCCATGAGTGGAGCACAAATGGATGGCACATAGCACATGGATAGCAGGGGTGTGAAAGTTAAGATGTGTTAGTGGAAGAGTTTGGAAGATAAGAGAAGCCTAAGGCTGAAAAAAACCCCTCATCCTAGTTTGCTAATATTTTTTCTATGCGATTCAGGAGACAAGAGTCATCTTTTCTCCAAGTCCCATCCTCAGTCTGAACTGTGCACAGTCTCTGACAAAGAATTTTATGTGGGGGAGCAGAGAAAATCTCTGACAACCTCTGCTCTGGCATCCAGATTGCAAACCTCGCAAACACACGTAGCTTTGCACGGCTCTGCAGGGACTCGAGCAAACCTCTGTACCAGAAGTTAATCTGCTCTCCTTCTCGTTCCAGGCAGAGCAGAATTCAGGGTGAAAAAAACATTATTAAAGCATGATAAGTATTTTTTTTTCCCCAGTAAGTATCTCACAATTTTATTTTAAAGTTGTAGGTTTTAAAAAAAAAAAAACTGAGGCCAAATAGGGAACAATAAAAATTGGTCAGTGTAATGAAATGTATGTGTCATCAACCTAATAAAATTACTTAGCACATCTTCCACTAAGAGTAGAACACATCTATCAGCAGAGACAGAAATTATATTTCTTACTTCAGACTGGTCAATTTACTGCTGCTTTTCAGCTATACAATCTGCAAAAGCCCACAGAAGAGTATTTATTATCTCAGTAAAGGAAACACCAAGACACTCGTTGCAGAGGTACTTAAAGTCTGTTTCTTACAGCAAAGATTCAAATGTAAGTAAAAATGCAAGAACGACTCCTGCACAATTCCAAAGAAGAGGCCCTAGCTCACCAACACCATCAACTCACACACCTCCCTCCTCCAGGAAAAAGCCACAACACAAAAAACTGTAGCTTTTGACACCACCAAATTACAGACATTTTACATTGGCTGAATTCTATTACCCTGCAGCCTACTGTACAGAAAATCACCAGATTTGGGGCAAGATGAGGAAAGCCAAGACTGGATAATATCAGATGCTTTAGGTATCTCAAAAGTGAGTGAGCCGGGGAAGGGACCAAGTGACCAGAAATCAGCAGGGGGGCTTGCTCACAACTTGTCCACAATAGCATCTTCTCTGTCCATCCTGGCCAGCGAAAGACACTACTCAAGGGATCAGGTGTTAAACACTTCCTTACCCTGTCCCTGCCTTCTCAGAGTCAGAAATACATCCAAAGTGATGAGCAGAACATTCTCCCATCCCTCTTAATGCAGTCACCTTCATTAACGTCGCAGGTAACACAGGTTTTTAGATTTCAAAACTTGCAGGGGGTGGACTACACTGCCAGTGTAAATGCAGATTGGTACCAATCCCAGAGGCAGGCAGGGCTCACGGCAGCTTCGGGGCGTTCTGCAAAGGCTGGTGTGACACCTACACGAGTTTAAACAAAGGAGATGAGCGAGGACAAACCCGACCGGGGTCACTCAGCGCGGCAGCCACACGGCACAACTGCCCCCAGCTGCACTCCCTGCCCCTTCAGCTCATCTCCCAGCACAGATATGCAGAAAACTAACCACAAACCCATCCTCCTTGTAGCTTCTCAGATGCACGAGATAAGCACGCAGGTTCTGGTACAATTAACACCAATTCAACTCGCATTTCACCAGTTACACACACACGCAGGCACAAGAAAAAAACACGCAGTAAATCCTGCAACAAAATAATTGCCCGTGCACTCATAAATACTGATCCTTTAGGAAAACAAGTCTTTGCCCTCTTCCTGCAACAGAATACCCAAAGCTTTTATTTGGCATTTTTTTCTAAATAGGCAAGAGGCATTTGTAAAACGGGCTAGGCTTCAGATGTCAGAACAGGACAGATATTAAACGTTTCTAAAACCCAAAGGGGCAGGTTTTCTGGTTTCACTCCGCATGTCAACTGACAGCTTCACTGTGATGGGTCATTAGTGTGACAAAGAGAACGCAGCTGGACATAGAGGGGCAGAGGCTAACAGAGCAATTACATCCTTAAATCAACTATAAAACGTTACAAAGGATGAAGAGGGGGCAAAAAAGGGGAAAGTGTATTCAGGGGAATAAAGTCAGTCTGATAAAGCGCCTAGCTGCAAATCAGATCTAGGGAGTTAGTTTAAATAAAAAATCAAGACAGTTTACTTTTCAGGAAAAAAAACAAACAAAACAAAAAACAAACAAACAAAACCAACAACATTGTATTTGAAGAAGTGTTTTTACAGTCACTAAAGTTATACAGATAATCAATTTTTTACCCTCCTAAATAAATTTCTGCAGTAACTTCACAATTACACGAAGTATAAATATGTCTTTGAAGACCTAGCTCCTCCCATTTTGACAACCCCCAGAAAGGATCAGAACTACAAGATATTGAGGTGCTCCTCCCATTTTGACAACCCCCAGAAAGGATATTGAGGTTTTTAGCCATCTCCCTTTTTCTTGCCTCCAGATGGGGTCAGAAAGATTTTAACATCATCACCACAGCACAGCAGCAGCTCAGCAGGTCACTCGTAACTACTCGCTGTCAGGTGCACGCAGCTTTGAATGGACAAGGGCTGGATTAAGAGTAAAACCAAGAGAACACATTTCCCAGTCTTCCCATTGATGGGAACAGTAGTATTAGATTTCCCATAAAAGAGCAACATCCAGGCAACTTAGTTTCAGTAAAAAGGTCTCCATGGTCATGTGTTGTGGTCAAAACCCCACATATTACATTACTTCTTACAAAGTACATTTTACTAAAGTTATTACCACTGGTGTTATCTGTCTCTCCACTAAAATATGTGAAAGAATGTTGACATTTCTGGGCAACTAAACATTGATTGTTAACTGATAATACAAGCCAGATTACATGGAGATGTTTGCATGCAAGGCATTCCTTCTAAATTATTTTTTCTGACCCCTTTCCACTTTGAACTTCTGTACTCCCTCTTCAAGCCTTAAATTCAATTTTATTGTGCTTTTCTCCCAATAAGCTGTTGGGTTTCAAATGAGAGGTTGTTCTGGTTTGGTTTTTTTAAACAAAGAAGCAAACAAACACAAAATACCTCAAGACAGATAAAGCCACACTTTGAGTCATTTTTTATTTAAATCAGAGAACATCCATATTACTAATTGATCTTTAAATTTTGGGTCATACTTGATATTCCGGAGGAGTCACTGGTTTCCACCAAAAAATAAACAAAAAAAAATTAAAAAGTATTTTAAATGAAAATGTTACAAGAAAAGAGAAGTTTTAACTACCTGACTTGAAGGTATTTCCCACCACTGATGCTACTTTTGGTAAGAAACTAAGCTTAAAAGCGAAGCACCCTCCAGGTCTCACTGTCTCTGCTCCCACCACCCTACTTGGTACACACATTTTAAGTCTTGATTTTAATATCAGGTGAGGTCTAAGAAAAAAACTCAAAAATTGCACAGCCAGGAGCCAGACAATTCCACAAAAAATTAGGATCTCCCACTGTGTGTTTCTTGACAATGAATGGGAAATATGAGGAGGAGTTTAATAGCGTGGGTTTAGTTCCCACGTTCTCTGGTGAGTCCCACACCATGCAGCCTGTTTTTTCAGATCCTGTCCCTCCTTTTTGGTAAAGCTTCTCAGCTAAGTCAGCTGCAGCACTTTCTGTTTTGTTTTCATTTCCATTCAGGGCTGTTACAGTTGTTAAAACACAAACTCCATGAGTTTTCAAGACTCCGACAGGTAGGGAAGCAGCTCAGATTTTTGGAGATGTACTTTAAAATGAAAATAAATATGGGAAGCCTGGATCAGTAACAGTAAGACGAGAAACAGTAAAACCAGTGTTTCTCCTAATGTCCCCTTGTTAAGTGTCAGTTTAACTTGTGCCATATATGCCAAACTATTTGCCATGACTAATGTACATAATGGGAGTACATTTCATATTTTATCTCTCCTGAGAGACCTTGAGTTGGAGAAAAAAAACAAAACAAAAAACACCACACTTTACACAAAATAAACACACAAGGAAACAAATAAAAGAGCACATGTTTAAGCATAATGGGTTCCAGTTTAAAAAAAAAAAATAATTAAGTAAATTAGAATTTATTTTTCCCTA
>NW_009952362.1:2525600-2529052 GCF_000747805.2 Chaetura pelagica | reverse complement strand
TCCCTACAAGTTTCCTCCTCACTTCTATAGGAAATAAAGAACTCTAAAGTGTTCAGCACCAGTCTGCTTACTCCTGTTTGCCCCCAGAACTGGCACAAACTGATGACGACTTGGTCCCAGATGTTGGAAATTCCATCTTCTTTCCAGAGGAGCTCAAAATCTCCAGGGCAAAACCTCTTAGAAGAAAAAATATGAACTTTGGTTTTCTCCCCATTGTTTTAAGACATCTTTGTTCAATTAGTAAAACAAACATATAGTCCTATACCAACACAGGGAGTTAAAAACTAGTCCGTTTCCACTGGACAGATATTACCCATGACAAATCATTAGAACTGGAAGCATGCAACCAGCCATTAAAATGTACAAAGAGATTGCATTTCAATACTATTATGTCTCCTATAAGTTTACTTGCAGCGTGTTTTAGGAGAGAACTTTCACAGCACTTCATGCAACATCTTTACAGTTAGCCCAGAGCCACCACTCGGTCCTTTCTCTCAGTTATTTTCAGCTAGTTGCTCCATCAGACTGCAATGAATCACACACCTGGAATTATTAATAAAAGTCTCCACCCTCTCATGCTGCTTAGGCACTTCAGTCAATCTAACAGCAGGTGCTAAAATTTGTCATACTCTGAGCTGTCATCTAAAAATTACATTTTGCAACACTACTTCCAAAGTCTAAATAAAAACCTTCTCACAAGAGCACAGACTTACCTGAAGAGAGAAGAAAACAAAACCAAGGCAAAAACAGCAATTCCAAAAACATATTAAAACCTTTCTCTGCAAAGAGGGTTTTTCCAGGGATTTCCCAAATGTGTTTCACTAGCTGGCGTGACAGGCCCTACCCTGCTTTTCCACTCCTTCCTCACAACCACAGTAGAGACAGGTTATGAACACTAACCAACACCACTACTGTCCTTCTCCTCCTTCTCAGTCTTCGGTGCTATGGAAGCCAGTGGTTTGGCAACTCATCCTGCGCAGTCCTCAAATTCAGGTCTCCCTTCCCCACCAGCTTCTCATCCTCAGGGCTTTGCCTAAGGGCTTGGACTGCAATAAGGCTTTTACTTTTTGGAAAACAAGAAGTATTTTCCCATCAAACACCTCAACAACCTGCACAAATGGAAAGCTTTAACTGCTCTGTAAATCTTATGATTGGACATCTATTATCAACTGAAATGACGTTGTCACTAGGGGAAACATACACCTTGTAGGCAGCATATTTCAATTTATATCATATTGTATTTGGGTACTATCAGCATGGAATTTTAAATTAGGGGTTCAGTCATATTTTAATATTAAAGTTACATTATATATATCTTAAAACAGAGGGACAATTAAGGATATGGTACCTGCTACCTGCACTGCATGAGTTCAGCCAATACAGCTGCTACCAAAAACATTTCATTTTAGCTCAATTTTAATCCTTCTTCAGTGCTCAGTGCTCACAGTAAAAGTTTCCCAGCTACCCATGTAGGAAGCCATTTTTTAAACTTAGACTTGTTTTCACCTAACATCTGTAAACATTTCTTGCCTAAGTATTAGGAGGAAGGAATCCAGAGAGTTTTTCAAGTTCAAATGGCACAAGGAAAAATGAAAGTGTTGAAACAGGGAGATCCCACTTATACAGCACACAATACTCTGGCCTACACTGCTCTGAATTAGCATTCTCTGACTGCACACTTGTTTACTGCAGCTCACAAAGCAAAAAGACTGCAATTGTTGTTTAAAAAAAAATATCCAATAAAATAAAAAATGCTGGAGAAAAAGGAGTCAATGTTTTCTTTCCAAGTAAAGAAATTGTGACTTCATCTTGTAGAATAATTACTGCTTTCTTTTCCATCCTGTTTTGCCAGTCATAATACCTGTTCTAGCATATTAGAAGATTCAGAAGAGCAATTTCAGATATTCCACAACATTTTACTTCCTAACAATCACTGAATTTCCACTTCAGATTACAAAACACTGAGCTGTTATCACGAAAGCAAAATATAATTTCCCTGCATTTCCAACGAAATGCAGAGTGGGGATTTATTGGTGCCCAGGTAAACACAGAAGTGCACATCAAGTCATGCTGTACGGTTACAAAACCGTACGATCAGGTTGCAGGAGCTCAGAGGGAGACGCTGACATTTGCCATTCCGAGTCACATTACCATGACAAAGAATGGTCAGAACACGGCACCTCTCCCATTTCAAGTTTTCCTACCCGTACTGTGCTACCAGGCACGACTGGAAAGCCATGATGCCTGTGTAATATTCACCGCACCGGGAACACAACCACTAAGCAGCCTTGGCAGCCGCACCAATCTGACTCGCAACGGGCATCCACGTAAAGGCTTCATCAGTGTGAAAAGGTAACGGCCGCCCTCAGAGGTCGTAGTTTAAAATTAAAGGCTGATTTGGGGTAAGTGCGAATTACCTCCTGGTCGCACAACGATGAACATGCAGCCCTGCAGCTGCCCGGCGGATTTAGGAAGAAACCATGAACGTTTCTGTTCAGTGCAAACTCCCAAGTCTGTATTTCCAGTTAGGAAGAAAAACGCGGGTGACACAGATCGCCAGTGTTTTCACAATTAAGTTACAACACTATCGACATTTAAAAGCAAACGGACAAAAAGAAAACCAAGCATCAACAAATCCGTGGGCCATGCTCCACAGCAACTTTCGCAGCCCAGTCTCACACAGATCGTATGATTCTCCACTTAAAACAACTTCCACCCTGCAAGTTTGCCGCAGAGTTCAAGCCTGCCTGCACGCACCTACTCCTTCACATCTATGTAAATACTTTGCACACGCTAGTGAGAGGGCTGGGGCAGTTTCCTCTGGTAAGTTACATGGTTGGGTTTTGTTGAGGAGAGGGATAAAGGAGATGCCCAGGGCCCTGCGGGAGCGCTCGCTGAGGGAGCAGCCCAGCCCGGCCCGGCCGCAGCCCGGCAGTGCTTTGTCATGCCCGCGGTCTGCGGGAGGGCCCAGCACAGGCTCAGTCCCCTGGCTGGCCCGGGACAGAATGTCACCAGGGTTTCTCCACCGACACCGCCCGTCCCGCCCGGCACCAACAGCAGCGAAGCCCCGACCTTAAAGTCACAGAAGACAATTCGAACGGCTCCGTAACCGGGCAGTACGATAGCAGATTTACTGCTCTCTTAGAAGCCCCAACTCTTGTAACGCGTTACAACTCCGGAAAAACCAGAGGCAGGGCCCGCAACCACCTCGGATCGGCACAGATCCCCTTGTGTGTCACCCGGGACCACGCACGGGCCGCGGAGCGCTCGGTTTGTCTCCCCCAGAGAAGCACCGCTCACCTCGCTGCGTCTGTGTCCCCAGAGCGCTTCCCCCCCTCCCTTCCCCAAGGGAAAACGAAACAGCAAAAACCCCGTTAGCATCGCTGCCCTCATCAACACGCCTTCCAGGCGTGCACAGGTTACATTTCCGTGCCGGTTCTGCAGGGATGCGG
>NW_009952362.1:2520477-2524739 GCF_000747805.2 Chaetura pelagica | reverse complement strand
AAGGGCTACGGAGGGAGCGGCCCCCTCACCCCCCCCGGCAGCGGTTTACAAACATAAAATCTTTCCCCTTCCCAAGGGCAGGGGGAAAAAAGTGTGCATATTATTTTAATCCCTCGCCAGTAACACCTCTGCAAAAATGTTATTAGTCATTTATCAGACATAGGCTCTGTCAGCTGATACAAAAGAGGAGAGGAGAGGAGAGTATGCCCAGGCCAACAACACAAACCTTCTCGAGTAACAGCCGCCCCTAAAGCACATCCCCAGTCTGGGCCCAACCAAGAACCTGCTTTTCATAACAGATCGTCAGCCTCGGGCTCCCACCTTCCAAACACACACAAGCTGCTGGAGTCGAGACCTTCCCAGCAAGGCTCTATGCACTGCTGCAACAATACGGGGTTGGAACTGCTGCTCGGTGGCACAGGGTGACAAGAAGGTTTTTCCTGCACTAATTTGGGGAGGATGTTTCAGAATTTCAGCAACTGTGCTGCTCGTACCAAAGAAGCAACACTGACAACGTTCATCTCAGGCCTTCTTGCTTGCAACGTGCTCCGTCTGTCAAGAGGGCCGAGTCGAAGGCCATTGCCACTACTTGCTCTTGCCCTGACTTTCTGTCCTAGGCACCCTCCTCATAACACACACCGAGGAAAGCAGAAACATCCTGGCTTCTTTGAAAAATTAATCCTTATTCAGGGGAAAGATCCATTTGGGAGGGGGTCAGGCTCTCCTCCCCTCTGCACCTGGCGTGGTCATTTACAAGTGTGTAGCCTTGTAAGTGGGTACAAAATACTCCCACCAGTGACTGGAAAATTTTAAGTTACTTGCATTTATCACGTACTTTGCACTTTACAGATGGAAAGCACTAACCAGGGTGCAGCACAGCAGAGAATCAGGCTGTATTTCTGTTGCACAGTTACTTAGCAGTAACGTAACACTAAATGAACCTTCTAAAAATGAATGGCAATCAGTACTTGGTTATACACATCAACTTACCCTGTATGCTGAGAAATGAAAAAAAAAAGCCTCACATCCTTTCCCCCAAGGAAGAAAATGTTGCAACATTATTTGTTTTCTGGTTCATAGAGGGCCAAGGGGTGGTCAGAGCTGTGTAGCTCATGGGTGGCTGATCTTCCAGACAAGGAAAGGTAGGATCTGGCAGACAGGTGAAGAAAACAAGTTAAGCATGTGGTGCTATGTTTGCCTGAGGTTTAAAGTGAGTCTCAGTTGTCCACTGATCATCCACAGAAAAGCATCTTTGTATGAATTTTCTTCTTGTCCCACCAGCAGAGGAAGCCCTTGAGAGACCAAGTGACAGCCACCTTCTGCTGCCTGTTATTATTTGAGGAAGTGAAAGATGGTGACTCATGGCTCAGAGTGCAGCAAGAACACAGCTATGACACTAATGCATGGCCCTGGATTAGGAGGTGGATAGTCACAAGAACGTGTTACTTT
Source organism: Chaetura pelagica (assembly GCF_000747805.2). Lineage (NCBI taxonomy): Eukaryota > Metazoa > Chordata > Aves > Apodiformes > Apodidae > Chaetura > Chaetura pelagica. The sequence goes on along the minus strand of NW_009952362.1, from coordinate 2,523,290 downwards.
GCACAGACAGTCATATTACATCACTTGTAAAAATGGATCAAGTGTGTTTTACTAGGCACTACTATTTCTGCATGTAATACACACAGTGCACAACTCAGCATTCATACTCAGCACAGGGTCTTAGCACTCTACTTGCTGTCTTTAAAGCTAGAGTCCTCATCCCCAAGTATGCTCATTTGCCCAGGTTTTTTTATCTTTTTCTGGCATACTGTGGTGTTTGGCTTGGCACAACCTGGTATGGCAGGAGCACTGTCCCCTCACCCCCACCCTGAGCTGGTCCCTGCCCTACCATAACACACTAGCACAAAGCTCCTCAGACACAGGTATTTTGCTGGTTGTTCTACATGAAAATAAATGGGTGGGTGTATGACTGCTTGTGAGCAGGCACAGACTGACTAAGGTTTGTGGACATTCTTGTTCAAGAAATCAACATTTTTCTCTCCAAGCCTTGCCATATTTCTGGAGCGCTGCCATAAGAGAGAGGAAGAACAGTAGCTGGGCCAAACAACATAGTTTTAGGGTCTGGATTTTACAGTAGAACGGAACAAGTGCAGACTGCTAAACAAGTGATTCCTGTTCTCCTCATATGGAATGTGGTTGCTTACACACATGGATAAACGGTAGCTTTTTTCCCTGGCCAGAGTCACCCTATTAGTGTAACTCTCAGCTAATGGCGATTTTAGCAATGAACTTAGCAAAACCTGACTTTCCTGTTGCTGATGTCCAATTTATGAAAGGTCTATGAATTTAAACAGTTGATTGTTTCCAAACTATCTATGCCATGTGTGTTACTGAACACTCCTGCAGAAAAACACTCCTAGCTAATAATTTCAGCTGAGATCAATATGCCCACTGCATCTACAAGTATGATTAAAAGCAACCCCCACCTTTTACATGCCATTTTTGGTTTTTCACTTGAAGGAGTCTACATGATAAAACTGAAATCCTGATCTAACTTCTAACTTGCATGAGTATAAATCAGCTGCTGCTCTCTGGTATACATGGAATCACAGACAGAATATTTAATTGTTAGATTAACAAAGGCACAGGCAGCACCCAAGAAAAAGAAAGGGGTAACAAAGTAGAAAAATGATGGAGCCAGGCACACACATGATACTGTGTCCCTGAATAGTTCAGCATCAAATAACAAAAATAGCTGTAACTTCATTGCTTTAAGAGTTCAATTAACCATGGAGTTACACAGTAGCAAGGAAGCACATCTAAGAATAAAATATCAACTCAAAACACTTACTAGTTTGACTAAGAGCTTTCTTTGCTTCAGACCTGAACCTCTTTCTCTGTGACCCAAAATTTTACCTTTTGTGAATTCAATAGCCTAAGTGTAACCCTCTGTGAAATTAATATATAATCAACCCTCCATTAGCAGGGGAAGAAGGGGGCTGAGAAAACTGAAAGGTGGAAAACTTAGATCAAACAGGTACTTCTGGACCAGGGTTGGTGTGTTCATAAGCATTGTGCCCTAGTGTAAATGCCCTGCTCAGTTAAGCTGCCAAGTACAGAATCAGTTTAGGTACCACTGCACACATAACATGGCTCATTCCCAGACTGGGTAAAGCACCCAGAAATAATGGAAAATAAACTCTGTTTTTTTCCTGTTACTACAGCACACAGGAATTTTAATTCATGTTTATAAAATGTTGGCTTTTATGAGCTTTTCCTACCAGCTTCTCCTGACAGATATTTCAGTCAGCACCACTTTTAAATTGTTCCTTTTTGGTGATTTTCTTTTCACTGGATGTGAATGCAAACAGGTGGCCACAACTGGTAGGTTCTTTTGCAGTTAATCCTGCTCTGCTTTGTCCTGCACCTGCGCAGGCTGCGCTGCCCATGACTGCATGTCAGTGGAATGGTGATGTTCAGAAATGCTCAGGGTGCATTTACAAAGAACCAGGTAAAACTAAGCTCAAGGCCACAGGTTGCTTTATAAGCAAACAAACAAACAAAGTCTAATGTTTGAAAGTACTGGAAAGTTTCCTAATGGCTTGAAAGGAAAACACAGGGGAGATCTAGTTCTTTAAAAGTATTTGGCTGATGTTGTCACAGGGCAACAGCACCACCTGAAGAACTTGACTAAACACATTAGGTTGAAAGCAGATTAATTACCTTATGAACAACCAGAAAGTGAAGACCAAGAAAGACAGCCTTGTTGCAGATCTGCAAAAGGAGAAAAAAAAAACCTCAGGAGCTGGGCTGACCACTGCAGTGATGTCCATGTGCCTTCAAGACTCGAGCAGATCGAGATATGAAAGGATAACCTTTGGAGACAAGCTAGCAAACACTCAACCACAGAGAGCTGACACTTTCAAATATGACAGGGCAGCCAGCTAATGAAAGGAAAATACTGTAGAATTGCAGTCCTGATGCAGAACAATGTGGAATAAATGTTGTGCTTTTGCATGTGAGAAGCCGTACACTCCCTCAGCACCTCAAGCCAGTGACAGTATAATCCTCAATTCACATATTGTAAATTTAGAAAAGATTGGAATGTGCAACTGATCATACCTAGGATGTTTACACATGCTGTTTGATCCCAAAATACTGGCTCATGTCATTAGTGGCTTGTGTCATGCTCCTTTCTAGCTTCAGAAATGGCAAATATTTACCATTTAACTAAATTAGCCATCTGCTTAAAGATAAGCTGAAAGGAAGCAAAGCAAGCATAACGGGCACAGTAAAAGATGAATCTTAAATTACTCTGAGGCACAACTGTGCTTTTAAAAAAGTCCTTGATGTTACTTTTGGCTCTTGAGATAACCAAAACATGCATGCTAATAGCCCAACTTATCTCTTTC
>NW_009952362.1:2475214-2520466 GCF_000747805.2 Chaetura pelagica | reverse complement strand
TCTTTCCCTGCCTTCACTAATACATACTTCAGCTCCTATCACGGCATAACTGGTCTGTTTCTAGTCATCCTCACTTCTGGTTCTCATCCTTCATGACCTCAGAAGCACAAGAGAATTTAGAATAATTGTTTATTTACTTGTTTACCTCACCCCTTTCTAATGCACGTGTGCTTATATTTGCAGACTTTTTTTCCATTTCATCCCCAAAATTGTGAATAACATCCAGTACCCCTTTACTATTAGTAAACATAGCCAAAATGAATATATTTAGTAAAGATTTTACTTCAGTAATGTTTACTTTTTAGGCTTATTATATAATAAATAATAACTAGTCCTTAAAAATTATTTTTCAAGCCATTAAATACTAATTCTTCTTTCAGAAGAAATTCAGGTTCTATGCATGAATGCACAGTTGGAGACAAAGTCTAAGCCTTAATAGCTTCTTTCCCTGTGGAAAACCTAATTTTTGCAAAACTGCTGGGTACCAGTTGATAGGGATGAATACTACTGATGCTCAAAGGCAAACAGAACATAATTTAGAATGCAAAGAAAGGCCTTTTTAAATTTTATATGAAGACAACTGATTTCTTAAAGTATGTCCAAGCAGTTCAGAACCAATCACTGCACATCTTACGAGCCTATAACTGATGTTTGGCCATGATGATTTTATTATCTTGTAGAATTGGGTCCTTATTAACCAAGCAAAATACTAATTTAATCATAGAAGTCCTGCATTAATTTTGCTGCAAGTCGTTTTAGTATCAAATCAAACCCTTCTTCACTTAGAGATGCAGAGCTCTTTTACTCTGCTACTGATGCTGAACCACAGCAGGGACTAAGCTGAATATCTGGGTTATAAAACAAGAAAAAGGACTGAGCAGCTATCAAGGAAACGTTGTATTTCCTTATGAAGTACAGGCCACATGGGATTTGTGCTCAACATGCTGTCTCCAACACAAACAAAATCAGATCGATTTATTTATTATTATTTTTCCGGTGAAAATTTTCTCTGATCCATCTGGAAACTGATGAAGTTATCATGCCTAAGTTTTGCTGTAGTGTCCTTAGAGCCTAGCATGTTATGGGCAATGGGAAAAAAATAAATATCACTGAAAGTAGCCAGGGATGAGAGACCTCTCCCTGTCAGGAAGGCTGGTCTGCTCTAAAAGGACTGACAGCCACTGTGCTGCTCTATGGCAAACAGCTCTATTCCTGGCACCCCTCACTTGCAAGAGATGTTCTGCAGGACCAAGTTCCTGACAGGCCACTTCTCCGAGGCTGGCATGGCACGGCACTGCCTGCCTAGGTGCTGTGCCTCTGGAAAGGTGCCAGGCAGGTGCAGGTGCCAGGCTGGGGCTGCACTGCCTCCCCACGGAGCTCCTGCCCCCTTGTCTGCTGACAAATTGCACAGCTGTGGTGTTACATGTCAGCACTTGCATCGCGGATCTCCAGAGACAAACCAGGAATGTTCTGCATGCCAGACAGTGGCTCTGAGCCATTACATGTAGACAACCTTCTTGAGGGAACTGTGGGCTCTGGGTGAGCAGAAGAGTGGGGAATGCAGGGACGTGCTGCCCCACGGCCACGCAGGGACGGGCAGCGATGCCAGGGCTGTGGCTGAAAAGATCTTGCAAAAATGTGCTGGATCCCTGCTGCATAGACACTGCACTGACTGCAAACACCTCTGCAAACATGAGCATAAGGCAGGTGAGACTACGTGTCTCTAAAGACTGAGGTATGCTGCCATCTACATTTATGGTGGGCCTGGAGTTATTTGATGATGTTGATCATCATCTGGAATGCTTACAGTGGAAAACATGATCTTGCTGACCTGGAATGCAGCTCAGCTCCCACGTCCTATATATTCAGAGTCAACAGACAAATACACAGTGACATTTAATGCAGAGGAGCAAGGGGACTCTGAAGTTACCTGATGATCTGCTCACCTGTTGAGGTTATCTTCTAAAATTAGCCTCTCAGTTCAGAACCCACAGTTCTTGCTTGTTCCACTAAACTACCACAGCTGCCAATCTTTAGCCTGGTCCTTCTCTTTTAGAAAAGTTAAAGACCTTTTAAAGTAATATTCCTACTGGCTATCTGAAGACCCTCCATTGGATTCTAGAAACAGACTTTTTTTAAACTACGACAAAGACTGAAAAATAACAAAGCAGTCTTGAGAGACAGACAATTATGGAGGTAAAAAGAAAAACAAGCCACCATTATTGCAACTATTGAGGAAAAAATAACAATTATTATCTGTGAGGGCAGATTAGTTTATTGAAACATCTGACATCCAGTATAGGGAAATATTAAGAATTTAAAAAACCTTAACTTAAACTTCTTTGTTATTTCCCACTTCAGCAGCAAGTTTCCCACTTTCTTTATCAGCATCTTGTGAGAACTGGCATAGAAAAGGAACAGCAAGGACAAATGCTGGGGTAAAAAGAAACATGAATTGAAGACCAATAAGTCATGGTAACAGGTAACAAAGCAAAACCTTCACTATCTCAGAAAATATCCTTAAAAGAAAACTAGTGGCATACTGCAGATGAGGCTACAAGAACCTGGATACACAGCTTCTTGAAAAACTTCACTCACAGCTGGTATGAATAGCTTACTATCAAACTAGAAAAGTGTATCATTTGGGAATCTGTAAGGGTTAAGTCCTTTTCCTATACTATTATTCAACAGTCTGGATAATAGAACAGGAAACACATTTAAAATTTACATGTGGGGTAAGGTGCTGAAGGCAAAAACTGCAGCAGAGAAAGAGTTTTCAGAATGATTTGGAGAGATCAGAAAAATGGTCTGAAAAACACAAGATTCAACTGAGCAAGGACAGGTGCTAAGTCCTGTGCTTAGGAAGGGAAAATACTGTCTGAGAAAGTACAGGACAGGGAATGACTAGACGGGTAACAGTTGTTCTGAACAGGACTTGGAGAGTATTACAGAGGATCAAAGCTGAACATGAGTCAACAATATCATGCTGTTACAAAGAAGGCATCCATCAACCTGAGCTGTACAAATAGGAGGTTTTGTCTGATGCAATTCATTTTTTTTCCTCAGTGGCATTAAGGCCCCAGAAAGAACACAACGTTCAGTCTGGCAGCTGGAAGTGGACTGAGCAGTTCAGAAGAAAGGATAGGACTCATCAAAAGGCTACAAAAGAAGAGCAACAAAAAAAAGGATGATGGAAAGGGTATTGTTCAGTCTAGAAAGGAGAAGACTGAGGACAGAAAATAACCTTTACAAAATAATGGAATTGAAAGAAGATGGAAGAAAGCAGACTTAAATTACAGCAGTGAAAGTTCAGATTAAACCTCCTAATGGCAAACGAGAGAGTCTGTCAAATTTTGAAACCTCTTACAGGAGTAGTTTTAAAAATAGGTTACAAAAAACATCTGTCAGGAATGATTTAAGTATGATCCACCTTTGGGGCAGGAGGAGGGATTAGATCACTCCCAGGTGTCACATTTTGCATAACTACAGGAGTGGGCAGACTCTGGGGTTGCAATGAAATAGGCGAAAGCAAGAAGTGCAAAAGCTGATATAGCTTGCATAGTTTGCAGGCTCCAGCAATTCTTCATAGTCCTTACAAGCCCACAGTTCAGGAGGTTTTCAAGATGGCCAACAGTTTATGCTGGTAAATGGTAAAACTACACATTGAAAGAGGGACTTGAAAGTAAAAAATAGACATAGTCGCAGTAGGGAAGAAGAAAAGGACATTCTACTAGGGAGAGAGACAAAAGTGGAGATCACACATTTTAAAAATTTGTATCTGTACCTAGTGAGAAGGTAAGTCAAGGACCAACTCCCTCTATCAGGCACAGGAGCCATTGCAGGCACAGGTCCTTAACAGAGAGCAAGATTTCACACATGGAATATGTCTAAAGTTCAGCTCCATCCATGAAACCTTGAACCACAGCCTAAGGAAAGCTTAGTGTAACTAACACTTAAGTCCAAATGATTAAATATTTTAGCTAATAGGCAGTATCTGTTTAAGCAGAAGCCCTAGAGAAGCCATGTCTCCACATACAACATACAAAATAAATACTGTTGTGTCAGGATACTCTGCACCTAAAAAGAATCCCAGCTGAACAGAGTCAGATGTTTTAATCCTCTCATAAACCCAGCCCCTTTTCCCTCCACCATCAAAAAAGATGCATGATGAGAATGTGGCCAATAATCCTGCACCAAGATCAGTGGCATAAACCCCTGCCATCAGCCACAGCCGTGAAACTTTCACTTGTGCTGCCCTTGGCTGTGATGACACATCATTACTAATCTTCCAAACACCACACACATACCATCTGGAATGCAAGAACTACCATACAGCCCATAAACAGGGTTCAGTCTCAGGATTCAAGGAAAAAACAAAACCAAAAACCCTTCAGGCAGGTGAAATCCTTACCTGAAATCACAGAGTGAATTCTGATTTCTAGAAATGCTCAGTTATAGAAATAGGAAAACATGCAGTAATCTCCTTGAACCAAACAACACACAATCTGTTTAGGCACTGAAACCTCCTTAGCTTTACTAGTTCACAAAGGAATTAATTAGACTGTAGTTATAACATACAGAATTTCCCATTTTTTTTTTTCTTTAATTGGACACTTGTAGGACAAAAATCTATTTAAAAAGTAATTTTTAAAATCATACCTTTCCTTTTCTTTTCTTTTTTTTTCCTTTTCACTTGTTTTTTTTTTCATAGAGGACATTTCACATGGTGTTTTCCAGTAATCAGATCAATTGCCATAAGAAAATGCAGCCTCAGGCAAACTTATCAATTAGCTTGTGTTGACCTTACCCCACAAGAAAGGTAACATTCCTGGAAGAATTATATCATTTATCTTCAATTTTCTCACAGTCACAGTTGTGTCCATTAACCTCTCAGTTTCAAAACAGACCCTACATCTTTAAGTAGCACCACAGCCATTACAAGTGAGGTCACATGCTGGAGGGAAGCAAGGGAACTGCTCAGGGCATCTATGATATAAAAAAAAGCCAGTGGTAAGTACAGCCAAAGGTAAGACAGCTTTAATTCTGAATAGCTTCAGTTTGATAAAACTGTAAGTAACTAAAACCAGTTCTTAATAAAGAAGTCAGAAGTCTTAGAAAAGTTCAAACTCCTTCTCTGCCTTCTCAGAGCATGAACTTGAACTTCCTCATCTCTCCAAAGGTACCAGTCTGCTAGGTTTCTGGGACTGGTCTCTTTTGAACCGAAGCCACTTGAGCTAATATGAACACCCAAGAGGCAAAGCAGCAGGTATTCAGGTCATGTGCACATCACTTCTCCCTAGGTCTGACTTCTGGTGAAGTCTCCACAAGATCAGAAATTATTTTTCTTTCTCTTTGTTTTGGAATTAATATCTAAGTGTAAAACAACTTCCTTCAGTTCTCAATATATTGTCATACAAGTTAAATTTTAGGTCAAGCTAAACCAAACTGGAGTTGGGCTAATGACCAGCAGCAGTTCTTTGGCTGCACTATTTGTTTCCAGATGACCTTTTTGAAGGTCTTCAGCTAAAACATCTGTCCTTTCCTAGGACACAAGTACAGGGCAACGTATTATTTTGTTCGCATTGTGAAAAACAACTTTCCAAACTTTTCATGAAGAAATTTGGCAGCTCCACACTGTGAAGGATAGATGTGACAAAAGCAGGAGTACATTTGCTTTTCCAGGACATATTATGGAGTAGCAGTGATGGTAGGAAAAAAGTTGGTCAGCATCGAACCAAGTCCTCTTCAGCTCAAATTGGTGACAGGAGTTGGCTCAACCTGGGTTATATTACACACCCTATCTGCCTCAGCATATCCACCAAGCAGACAGTTCAGTCACAGACCCTTCCTAGAAGGCTCTAATTGTAAAAGGTCTGTGGGACTTGTAGGCAGCAGGAACTAAGGCTGCTCAGAGCCTTAGTTCCTGGCAGAGCCTTCCTGACAGCACCAAAACCACTGCTGGGGTTTATGAGCATTTAGAGCAGCCAGGAGAATCCAGCCCAGTGGGTCTGAGGGGTGCAGCACCCACCAGGAGCCTCCCTCACCCCAAGGAAGCAGCTCCAGTCACATGAGTTATGGACAGCTCTGCCATTCCCCAGGCAGTGAGAAAAGACCCCTTTTCAAGGGAGCAGACACCTAAAGGTATGGCTGGATGACAGCACATAGTAAATGATGCCTTAAATTGCTTAACAGTAACATATTGATTCCTTGAGGTATCTGCTTCATTATTGCAGCTGGTGGTGAGTTTATGCTCTGAAACACAAGGATTGGTGGTCTCTGAGATTTTATCCAAGCTAATCTGACTACAAATGCTGTTCTTATCATCCTAGATGCCTAAATCCTCATTATCAAAATGTTTTTTAATTCTGCTGTCTTTTATTTGTTTTACATGAGCAGCTTCTTAACCCACTTCTTAAAAGAGCCCTAAAATGTGAGGCTGTGTGGAGAAGCTTTCCCATTCTCCTTCCTTCAAGCATCCCATTACCATATCTGGCCCCTATGCTGGATATGGCCCTGAGTGACTTGCCCTGAGCCATTCAAGAAATTTGTGGTAAACCTGGGTATTGCAACAAGTTCTCCCTAGGGCTCACCCAGAGCTTATTTAAGTCAACAGAAGTCTTTCCAATTGATTTGAATTAACTTTTGAGCAGGTTCCAAGTCTCGGGGCACTACCCTTGCTGTGACAGCATGCTTTTTATACTGCTCATTTTATACACCTATCATATTTCTTCCAACAATTCTTTCCAAATTAAATTGCCTTAGGGTGTAAGGGAACATTTCAGAGAGATGAGGGACTGCAAGCTATGCTATTCTCATTGAAAATCAGTATGACTGGGTTACCTATCTGCAATTTGTACCTTTTAAAATTTTCCCCTTAATCAAGCCAGATCTTTCTGCAGTGCCTTTCCCCATTTTTATCTCTTTTTCTGTGGATCACTTTTGCTGTCTTTTCTAAGATGCATGATGGGCAGATGACAGGAGATCCTAGCACAGCCGGACACTAGGCAGCACCAAGAGACTGATGCACCAGAAATCTATCTCAAAGAGTACAGTCCCAGAAAAAGAATTTATTGAAAATTGATTAAACTGGTTATTAATTTAGTCAAGATGTGCTTCTCCAGTTTTATACTCTGATTCCAGTAGCACAACAAAAAGCTGGAGTGCTGCCATGACAAACTAGCCCTATCATTTTCCAGTGGCTTTAATATGGGTCAAAACGTTTAATCAGCCAATATTAATTTATTTTAATATTCCCTGGGGAAACCCAGAGTGGCTTTAACACGCAGCTCCTTCTAGCTATTTATCAAAGAAGAAATGGAAGGACATCCGTTGTGATTTATTTTCTCTGGCTGATCAGTGGAGAAACTGGATCCGCATGACATTGATTCATTGAGTCCTCACTTCCCTTTGATGATTAGGGCCGAATTTTCGTTCTGGTGTATGGGGATTTGTGTGTGTCACTCCAAACAACAAGTGTCATACATCTAAGTGCAAATGTAACTTTCCAAGAGTGAAATTCAGAGATGCAAAACTCCAGTGTTAGGTGGCCAAACCAGAGTATCATGATTGCATGCAAGCAATATTTATGCTACAAAGTTGAAGCTTGAGCCTCACAGAGGTTTGACTGAATGTGTAATTAAGATCCTTTCCCCAGCTTTGGTAAAAAAATTGCATTGGAAAGATGTGCAGGCATCAACTTAATTAAATCTATAACAATTGATTAACCATTTCAAAACATCTGTTCCTTGGTCCTTTGTACAATATTGCAAATAACCTCAATAATGAGGTGTGACCAATTGTTTTATTGCGTGAGCACTGCAGCTTCAGCAGAGGGAGGCTGAAGAGACAATAGCTGTAGCTCAAACTGAGGGCAGTGAAATGCTAGGACTGTGCAGCCAAGTGATGGAATTTCATTTGTTTATAACAATCATTTGTTTGTTAATTTAACCTTTTCACAGAGAATGCAATAGAAACATGAGCAACTGTTTTTCAGAAACCATCCCCTTACCCTCTGGACTATCTGACATTCACTAGAAGAAAGGAACTCTCCAAACAAAAGCTAATGGAAGGATGAAAAAAAAGCTTTATACTATATCCTAAAGCTTTGTAAGTGCTGCTGGCAAACCCTGAGGTGATTTGAAAGGCTAGTACTGTGGTGTAATATTTTCCAGTTTTCATGCAGTCCCAATGTCAAGTGATACAAGCTATAAAGCTCTCTCTTCCCCTGTAAGACTATTCCATACATCACACTGTGAGCAAGTTTTATTTTGGGACTGTGATGAACACCTCACAGGATCAGGCCAGTAGCAAGGCACCAAGCACGTGGTAGTGATAGATCACATGGATTCAGGAACAACTGCCTCCCAGCACTGGGTGCAGTTATTGAGATGACCACAGAATTTAAAAAAACAAAACAAAACCAAAAAAAGCCCAACAACAAAAAATAGCACAATTGCACTGCTGTCTAAAACCTAAATAAACACAATTGTGACTACATAATCACACTGCCTCAGTTTACTGAACAGCTAGTGGATCTGTTTTAAGATTAGACGTGCTGCCCCTCGGACAGCTCTCAGCACCGGACTGGGAATTTGGTCCCAAAGAATCGGATGTGAACTCTCACAGCCTCCCCCCCACACACACACAGGGGAATTAGAAGAACTGACCTTGGATGTGCCAAGTTGTATCCAGAAGACAGGTGGCAACAGAAAGCAAATGAAGCTTTACTTTGAGGAGAGAAGCTGCCTTTGCTTCACTTGCAGATGACCATCCTCGCCCCAGCTCAGGAGAGGGTGCTGATACGCTCAGTATCTGAAACACCTCAGTCCTCTCTGTACATATATTTTATGTATAAATCTGGAGCAAAGAAAAAAAAAAAAAAAAAAAAAAAAAGGAAATACAACTTTTTGGACCCAAAGCTGGACATTTAAGAAAACAGAGCCATTCTACCAAATGCTGGGGCTGTCTCAGGTGGGAAGGTTAAAACAAATCACTTGAGGGAAGTGAGAGAAGAGCAAAAGTTTTTAATAGGTGTTGTCATGCAGAAGGAGTGAAACAGAGATAACATTATTTTCTGTTATTCCTCTACAGAGGTCAGATTTTGTGATTTCAAGCAGTGTTTCAAAACCTTTGCAGAGGAAGCTCCAGAGGACTCCTGTGCCAGCAGGAGACTTGGGCTGCAATGCACTGAGAAAATTTAAGTCCGATAATCCTCACACAAAATTTCTGTGCTGGAGCATTTAATATTGTAATTTCCAGCACACATGGATAAACCCCTGCTGGAAGGATAACACATAACAAATGCATTCCCACTGGACAGGCTGTTTCAGCTCTGATTCCACATAATAGATTGCATAATACACTCAGGGAAGCTGTTTTTTCAGCATCCTCGGTGAATATTCCAGAAGGAATTTCAGTGGAAAGAACATCCTATACACAAAGACAAGGGATGGCAAGGCCTAAAAACTCATAACAATCACACTGCCCACCTAGAAGTCTTCCCTCAGCCTGTTCTGAAACCATATTTGCCTTCCTACCTCCCAAACAGTTTTCCTGACAGGCTAAGCAGCAGGTGAGAGATCTTCATCACCACTGCAGCTCAAGGACTACATGATAAGACTTTTGCTGTTACAAACTGTACTCCTTTAAATGAACATTAAATGACTAGTCTTAAAACTTTTTTTCAATCATCTTTGACAAGATTTTTCATTAGGGCAGTTTCTGGTTCTGTTATAAGGATGTCAGTTTTGGTAGAAATAAAATTAAAACAAGCAGAGCACCCAACTCCCAAACCCATAAGCCAGCTCAGATATACTCCAGCAGGGATCCCACTAATACACGTGGATGCTCTTAAAGTCTTACTGTAGAGAACTGTTAGAGCCCGTGAGTTTTATTGGGCTTTAGAAGTACTTTTAAGGAGCTGCTCTTTTAGGTCATAGAGTACGTGTGAAAATTTGAAAACAAGTTAGCCTTTCAGATAAGTTATTTATACACCCTACACAGTTTTGGCTTTGATTTCTTTCTCTCTCTCTGTAAATTCTTCCATTAGACAGGCAAGATGGCACATTTTGTATCGATTGTTACACTGATAGGGGTTGAAAGCACTTGGCTTACAGCCTTGTCTCTCACTGCATGCCCAAGGCCTCTGATAATCCTTCAGAAATACACTGTGCCTCAAACCCTGCTGCTTCATTAGAGGCATACTCTCTTAGTCTGCTCTCCAAAGATCTTTCAAGGCATCCAGTAGTTGTGTGGTAAGCCACCCAAAACACAGGTGGTGAAGGACCAATAAACCAAAACAAAGTAGACTTTATTGCCAGAACTAGGGAGTGTTTGCCTACAGCTGATCTGCTTTCCCTTTGGGGTTTCTTCCTTAAAAACCTATGACCCAGATCATTGTGTAGAAATTACAGGAGGGGTGAGCTTCCTATGGAGCATTTAGACACTTCCCCAGTGTTCAGTGTGTTCCCTCGCCTTGTTCAGAATCCCTGATTCTGTGGAAAGCATTTATTTTATCTTCTCAAATATTTTTAAGTAACTGCTGAAATATTTTTCCAGAGATCAATTGCAACTGTAGATCAAATCTGCAAAGAATATGTAATAGATAGATATCATAGATATAGTAAAATAGAGATAATAAAACTTGCTATTCAGGTCCTCACACCAGCATGGACTTTAACTGGAAAATTACTGCTAAGTATCCTGAAAAATTTAACTCAAAATTGGCTGCTTTAAAACATTTCACTTTTCTTACAAAGCCACATATCATCACTCCTTATATTTCAATCTGGTTGGAAGACAAGACAGGCCGAGGAATCAGCTCATGAAGCAGAGTGAACCCACAATTGCAAAGGTCTTTAAAAGTGGGAATGCCTTGGAAATCTCTCACCCAACTTGCAGTATGGTGTTAATTCTGAGTACCTGAAGAATTGTCTTCTGTTCTCAAAAAAGGATTGTATTTTTCTCAAACCCCAAGTTTGCACAGAGAAAACTCAAATTCAATAGAGGTATCCTCAGGTCTTTTTATGAGTACCTGAAGAATTGTCTTCTGTTCTCAAAAAAGGATTGTATTTTTCTCAAACCCCAAGTTTGCACAGAGAAAACTCAAATTCAATAGAGGTATCCTCAAGGTCTTTTAAAAAGAAGCCTGAAAGATAGATATTTTTCCAACTCTTTGTTAGGACAGGATTGTTACTTCCATGCCTCCTCTGAACAGTCTTTAACATTCTTTTAACTTAAGAATTGATTTAATTCATTGTAAGAGTACCACTATGAAAAAAAAATATTGAACTCCTGCGCTTCTGAGCCCTTAGCACGTGTAGTGCAGACAATAAGGTTAACCAATTGTCCCAAAAACTTAATCGTGCATCTCACTCACAGCTTCAGCTTTTATACCCTTATCCAGGCATGATGCCTCCTTTTTGGTGAAGTGACACAAAAGCAGCTGTTAGCATTACAGCCATGTGAGAATTTCCAATACATTTCAAAATCAAATAGGCCCCTTTCTAATGATTCTTTGATGTAATCTAATTTTCTGTCAGTTGGTCAATTCAGAGAGACAGAAGTCTCAAAGTAATCTGAATTTTATGGTTCCAAACTTTTCTTCCCTACAAGGAGCAAAACATTCTCTGCTTTGGTCTTTGAAGGATTATTAAGACAGAGGAACTATTATAAAAACAATGAAGGGTATGTTCCATACCAACTCATAAGCCTGTCTCTGTTCTTGAAACTGAAATCTCTTATTCTGTGGTAGAGACTGAGATCTGATCAAAATTTGCCCAGTCTCAAAGGCTTATTAACACTTCAAGACTAATAAAAAGCACCAAGAAAAGTGTCATTGAACTTTTTATCAGTCACACCACCACTATCACTCCTTTTTCCTCACATTGGGTTTACATGCAGTCTATTAATTTTCTCTTCCTCCAGGCTACTCCATAATGAGGAGTCCCAGTGAAGTCACAAATAAAGAGGCTTAAGGGTTTCTTAAGTTAAATCCCAGCAGGAAAAGCCAAGGCTATGTCTGTGCTGGCTCTGATAGGAGGGCCAAGGAGGCTCCCTCATGTCAGAACTACTCATTCTCCTTACCATGGTCCTGCAAGTGCCTGTGAACACATGCTCTGGACCATGTGTCAGGTGGTAGCACAGCATCCAACTTGGTGGAGCTGCCCTGTGTGCCACAGCAGGCAAGCATGGGGACTCACATACCTGCAAGAACCCCAAAATCAAGCCTTTGGTGCAGTACAGACAGGGCCTCATCTCAAAGCAGCAATCTCATCTGTCAATACACAACCACAGGAGAGTCTAGGCAGGCTGTGATTTTTAAAAGTGGGTGGGCTTCCTCAAGGGGTGAGAGCAGGTGTTTGTCTTTGCAGTTATCATCCTTCAGCACCAATCTCTTCTTCAGCTGTGTCACCTTCAGGCACTTCAGGATTTCTTGGACCCACAAGGCAATTTTCTGAACACTGCAGCCAAAACAGGTGCAAAAACAGACTTGAAATAAGCCAAGTGAAAAAAAAACAGAGGTGAAAACCAACAACCTCTTGGATCTGTTGGGCTAAATAATATTGTGCATAGAATTAGCATAGCATGACTCATATTTTTTCCTTGTTGGAGGTAATCCTGATTGAAAATCATGAGAGTTACTCTTCCAGGCATTCCACATGTGTCATCAGGTGTTGTGTTCTGATTACTTTTCACATGTAGGAATTTCCCCTTATTCCTCATTACTGGTCAGCTCCATCAAATCTCCATCATTCTCTCCACTAGCTCAGTATCACCTCTTCCAAAAATGTGAATGTAACTGTCACTATACTCTGTACTGTCTTTTAGCCTTATGTGATGGAGTCATATTGCTGCACAGGATTTTCAAATTTCAATTAAAAAGAAGTTCTAGGCCTTCCTAAGTACACACAACTGCTTTTGATGTGTGGTGTGCATGCACAAAAGGGAAGCATAAAATTGAAAGAATCTAATACTTTCTATTTAAAAACAAAGCCCCATGATTTTCATACTCTCCATTATTTTGTTTTATTTTTTATATATATTTAACTCATCATTTTCTAACACCACTGGCAATATCACAAAAGTTCCTTTCCTGCAGAGCTGCACAGGTGCTCATCAAGTATCCTCAAAATGAAGGCCAACAGTAGTAAATAAGCCTTTCAGTCTTAAACTCATGCTAGAGATCTAGCTGCTTACAGAAAAGCTTCCCAAAATATTCTCAAAGTGCTTGCAGAAATCTTTACCACTGCAAACTATGAGGTAAAGCCTTTTGCATCTATGCACTTAGTCCAAAGCCAAATACACTCCGTATAAAAGTTCCTGTTAGTCTCAGAAAGCTTTGAATCATGTTCTACAGTTGCTAATATGACCTTGGTTTATAGGGGCAAGCCTTTGTATCTGCTTGGCTGCTGCTACTTACGTCACTATCATATATTTTTATTTCAGGCAAAGGGCAAAATGGAATGAGACAAGACAAATTTACTTGGCTTTCTATTTCTGTTTCGTCAAAACTTCCATCTGTCTCAGTGATGTCTAAGTGCATCTGCATTTAACATTTTCAGACTTGTGTTCAAATAATTTGATTTTGAGTGTCCTCTGCCTTTTTTTTGTGCCAATCAGGAAGTGTCCTATTTATGCTATAACCAGCCCCTAGTTAACTTTAGGCCTAAATAAAGTACTCTTCAAGTATTAGATACATGCATGAAGGAAGTTGCTCTTATCGCATTCTTAATGTTACTGTAAATGGATCCCTCCTCCTTGCATGGCATCTCAGACCTGTGGGTGCATTACATGCTGGAGAATTACCCCAGGAAATTGAGGACTGAGCCATCGTGGTCTCAGCAGTGAAGGTCACAGACCCAGGCTCCAGACCTTGACCTTGGCTGACTGTGTGACAGTGCCAACATACCAGGCAAGAGAGCAGGGGAGAAGGGTCGGCAGACATTGGAGACAGATGGCCTCATTCATCATCCCCCAGAAATAAAAAAAAAGCTGTTCCAAGCATTACACACACAGCAATGATTGTAAATTCCACAACTGTGGAGGCCTGCCAAGACATTATACACACATCCATACTGCAGTCACTGTGCATAGCTTCTGAAAGGTGAAGTCAGGAGAAACTACAAAGCATAAAGGGTGCTCAGCTCTCAGGAAATTGGTTCATAAAATGATTATCCAAGCCCTGGTGGAACGAAAAGCATGTAGAAGTTAGGGACTGACAGGATATTACAGTCTATTCATAAACAATGCATATATGCAATGCATAACTAAGTTATCTATGGATGTGATTCTAGATACTATGTACATAATTAGCTTCTTTCAACACCATTTTAAAAAATTTTGCTCTTAGTAGTTTCCCAGTTGGAGCTGCCTGATTGCGTGTCCTCCTAAATAAAGTGCTCTAGTCACTATGCAGAGTACCTCATAGGAGCTGTCAATGCTGGTGACACTGCTCAAGAGTGATGGCATGCAGACCAAATGGAGGCTTCCCCATGCCATGTTCTTCAGTTTCTTTGCAAGGAGAATGAAGGAGCAAGAGAGTACTGCCTTGGATTTTTTGGCACCTAGAAATTCTCAGAGAGCAAGGAAATGGAGTATCAGTAATGTTGTTTGTAGCACAGGCTGAGTGCTCCCAAGCAGTTCTGTGAGCACAACTTCCCTACAAAGACAACAGCAGTCACTGAGTTGCTGAATGTCACAAAGAAAGTGCCAGAGCTTGATCACAGTCTTTGTCCAGCCCCTTAGCTCTTTCTCTGCTGGCCACTTACACAACACTTACTATGCACTTACACAACAAAGAATTATTAATATAAGCTCCACCAGCAGCCAGTGTAAAAACCCACACATAGATCCGTTCAGGGATTCTTTAGGAGCACATGGCATTAATAACTGCAAATTCCTGTCACCAATCTGAAACTGCAACCCCCTGAGCAGTCCTCCCTTTTACTGCCAAGTGACCTCAGAAGGACCAGACAGGAGAAGGGACTTGTCCATGTAAACAGATTCAATAAGCAAATACACTTGACAGTCCAAGTGTCCTTACTTGACTGCTGGTCTTCAAGTTCATGATTCTTAGTTGCTGTCCTAGAATTTGGTGGTATGTCAGAGAACCAGAATAACACACCTTTCTGCTACCTCAGAGCCCCCATGGGCTCCCACAGTGAAGCCATTTTCCCTTGAACTCTTACATAGTGAAGATAGTAAGAACACCCAGAAAGCCAGGCTATCCTGGGAAAGTCCTCTCCAGTTTTATTGTGCCAGCTGTATCCATCCATGCTTTCCCCTCATCTCACTGCACATTCCAGAAATCAGCCCAAGCCGCCTCACTCAGCAGCTCAAAACCAAGGAGGAATTAGACAACAAAGCAGAAGTGTGCTGTGCTGAACACTGCTAGCCAATCCCTGTTCTGACAGGGAACATTTTACTCACTGTTTGAAGAACTACTCAACATCCAGCGAATGCTCCAGCCTCCTGAGGAAGGAGGAGAAGAGAAGGAACTAAAAAGCAGAAAGCAAGCAGGCATTCTACAATTTTCCCTGCTTCCTCCAGGTGCCCATCACACTATCAATTCACCAAAACTAGTCCTCTTGCTCCACCCAGTTTGTGGTCTCCTTGCTTTCCTTTACACTGGACACTGAGGGAGCATTTACATGCTCTACCTTGAGCCCATAATCTAGTTGTGATTCTCATACAGCTTGGACCCTTGATGTTTTGCGTAGCAGATGGAGATGCCTCCCCCAGGAGACAACTCCAAATGGGCATTGGGAGTTCAGGTGACTGATACTAGAACAACCTGTTATTTTACTTCCTCACCTCTTCTGAAGTTGCACAAATGTGCAAGTTCCCTTCTCTTAATAACCTAAAAATGTGCAAGACTTTTTGCAGACTTAATCTAGATACATAGACATTAATGTATTAAAGCTTCCGGCACCAATCAAGGAAGATCAGCTTGAACATCTTCCTCAGTCTCTATCACCTTGGTAAGTCCTGCAGAAAATTAATACTGGGGCAATGACTGAGAAGCAGTCAAAAAATTGTTGTGCATAAAATAGACTTAACAAAAATAGGCTTAACAAAAAGACTGTTGTATTGTTTTGTTTTTGTTTTGTTGCTTGTTTGTTTTTTTTAAAAAGAGGCTCTAGCCATAACAATGAAGAGCGACTTGTTTTCTTTTCAAGACAAATCATCAATATCATAACTCATCAGATGCCCCCAAACTCTGATCTTGTGGCAAATCTACATGATAGTTTTGTAGGCAAGTCCAACAGGCAAAAACTGTGAGGACTCCAAAACTGTTCTAGCATGTTTTTTTAAAAAAGCTGTTTGTGTTTTGTTGTGTTGTTGTTTTTTGGTTTTTTTAAAATAGTTTTTAGATAACCACCATTGTAATACCTGTGTGTAAGTGTCTCCTCTACATTAAAATTTTATCATCTAAGCAAGCAAAACCCATGCTGTTCAGTTCCATTTCAGACAAAATAGCAAATCTAGCACTAGGGTAAAGTGAAAAAGAATATTTCCTTTTAAACATCTTTATATATTCTAAATATATTTTGTATTAACATAATAATACCTTGTAATATATATAACATATAATATATACATATATATTCTAAAATGTACTAATCCCTCCTAGCTGTTACAGCAGCTACACAGAGGAACCCTACACTACACTTTTGGTTTCTGTAGTATCTCTCAAAACTGTGAGGACTCCAAAACTGTTTTAGCATTTTTTTTTTGTCTTTTTAAAAAAAAAAAAAAAAAAAGGAAAAAAAGCTGTTTGTGTTTTGTTGTGTTGTTGTTTTTTGGTTTTTTTAAAATAGTTTTTAGATAACCACCATTGTAATACCTGTGTGTAAGTGTCTCCTCTACATTAAAATTTTATCATCTAAGCAAGCAAAACCCATGCTGTTCAGTTCCATTTCAGACAAAATAGCAAATCTAGCACTAGGGTAAAGTGAAAAAGAATATTTCCTTTTAAACATCTTTATATATTCTAAATATATTTTGTATTAACATAATAATACCTTGTAATATATATAACATATAATA
This sequence comes from Chaetura pelagica, assembly GCF_000747805.2. NCBI lineage: Eukaryota > Metazoa > Chordata > Aves > Apodiformes > Apodidae > Chaetura > Chaetura pelagica. The sequence goes on along the minus strand of NW_009952362.1, from coordinate 2,503,417 downwards.
TATACATATATATTCTAAAATGTACTAATCCCTCCTAGCTGTTACAGCAGCTACACAGAGGAACCCTACACTACACTTTTGGTTTCTGTAGTATCTCTCTGTCAGTAGTAATTACAAAACACTGGGAATGCAAATTATTCCCAAGTAGCCAGTGTTGCAACTACAGCCGTACTTGAGATATTCCACTTACTCAATATTTATGTTTAAAATCTAAAACTGACCAGAAATTAATTTACAAGCTCAGACTTCCCCCTTTTAAGCAAGAGGGTGTTTTCCCTGCACACTAGGGGCCTGCATCCAGCTGGCTAGATGCTGCTCAGGTGATCTGAACACTCAAGGTCATGGATGCATTTTTATTCTTAAACTAAGTAGAAGAACTCGAGCTCTTCTGGAGAGACAGGGGCAGATTTTCATTGTGCTCAAAGCCCCAGCAGCATCTACCTACAACCTTTAGTGATATCAACAGCAATCAGATGTTGTACTTCTGATTCACATAACATCTAACTAAAGCAGAGTATACACAGATGATGTATCACTGAGGTCCTGTAACCCAACAAACGTCTTCCTGACACATCCTCTTAAGCATAGTTGCAGAAGTGGATTCTAAATGCTGATCCTACCCCATGTAAATCTCATTTCTAGAATGGTGGGAAATGTCAGGCATCAGAATCTGAGAATGTGCATGTCATTTATCATCTTTACATTTCCACACAGAGTAATAAAGCTATTCCAAATGCAAGCCATGACCGTAGTAAGAAATCCCAAGTTCTTCTTTCCCTTAGCAAATAGAGGTTTGGAAGTATTTCAGAAGAATAATGTAATTCTCCTAGAACTGAAGTGCAACTTGAAGCTGCTGCTGACTCAGTAGCACTGAAAACTGATGCTGGGCTCGGCGTTGTTATAAAAATTCTCAGGCTACACGTATCCTCTCTGAACACAGTGAGCACTTGGCTCAAACTGCAGCAACAGAGGAATCCAAGGATAACTGACCAATGATTTTGTCGGTCATCGTTGCTGCAACATGTAAGAAATGCTTGTCTGAGGCAAAACACACAGGCAGAAAACGAAAATTTAAGAAGCTGAACTTGAGGCAGTCAAGGTTAACAAAAACAAGAGATGCCCCCTCGTGGTTCCAGCCAAAGGCAGCAAACGAAAGACAAAAAAACTACGCTGAAAGAATAGTAAGGCAGAATAACTAGAAATAAGGATCTCAGCTTAATTGTCTTCTCTGTACTTCAGCTGGCTGTAAGGAGAAAAGAGACATCATACCAGGAACAAGGTGAAAAATGCCTCCAATTAAAACAAGTAAAACTTAAAAGAAGTGTTTGCTTTCCTATAAGAAGAAAATCTACTTTTATAACCCTCTGATAAATAAGACAGCATCACTAGTGAAAAAGCTAAAGTATAACTGTGAAAAAAATTAGTTTTTCTTATTGGGGATGCTTTTATTGACTATTAGGGAGGCAGTAAAAACATCAATTGTGCCTAATGAAGAACGAAGGCAGATGCTGGAAATGTAGAGCTTTCAGGGCCTGTGTTTACCTTTTCCTAGGTATATATTTTGAAACAGTATCTGAAGATTCTCAGCTTGTAAAATCAGCAGGGGTCCACTAAAAGTCAATTAAAAACTGCCATTCCCCCCAGGTGAAGAGCTGTGATCTATGAGAACCTGGTGCTACAAATGCAGAGCAGCTGCTCTTGTGTGCCTATGGATAAAATCACCCAGATGGGAGCAGCTGAGAGGATCCCAGCAGTTGCCAACTGCAGCAGTCAGGGAACTCACTTCATATCTCCAACGTGAGGGAAGAACTCTTAACAGAAGCAGCTCACTCCCTCTGTTCATCCCTGCCTTGGGAATCACCACCTCCCACACCTACAGGTTCAGCTGCAAGAAGAGAATGATGACTTCATTCACTAGAAAGCTTAGTCATTCTTTATAAAAGAACCAGATTCTTATACTTTCATGACAATTTTTCAGAATTATTTTTTTTTTACTTTACCAGTACAGTCCTTATTTTTACATAAATATATGCATATATTTTTCTGGAATAGCACATTTCTACCCAATAAGAACGTCTTAGCATATTATTAAAGTCTTAAAGGCTTTCACAAATTTTTGAAATAATTTTTAAATTACTTATTGCCATTTACTTACATTCTTGTCCCCGTAAAACTATTTATAATTTGCATCACTCTGTTTGTTAAGAATCCTTGTGACCATTTTAAGTCTCTGGAATTCCAGAAACCTCACAAAATAGCTTTGATTTTTACCCTCAATTCAATAAATCAGATTTTTTTTTTTGCCGCTAGTCCAGTTTGGCCCCATCTGCTGCCCAAAGTTACCAACTGCATCTTGTAACATTTACATAAGATTAAAAAACACAATGCAAAGACTTGAATCTTACAAAGCATTTGAAAAACGCTTGCTAGAGATTAAAACTATCCTATCAGAAATTATAATGGATTCAGTTGATAGGTTTTACATGTTGATAATGAATAGCTGAACACATATAATGGAGACACTGAGCAGTTACAACATTGGTATTTTCACAGGCAACATTCCAGCTTACAGTAGGAAAAGCAGCCCCAGTTAGACATCCAGAAAGCAATTGAATTGCTTTACTGAAAGGACCAACACACCCAGCAAAATGAAAATAAAACAGTAATATTCTGAAGTTTCACGTTTTTGGACCATGCCATCAGTGACGTTCTCCTAGGACACTTAGGCAACCAAAACTGTGCTGATGGTGACTCAGAATACAATCACCACCCCCACGTTGCCATGTTTCTGAGAAGCATCTCCCAAAGCCACTTCACAGATCCTGCAGTGAATACATCTAAGCCCAGGCTCCCCAGGCATAAAGTGCTGAAGTACACTGGGACATCCATGATGCCTACAATTTCTGGGATATCTGTCCTACAGTTCAGAGCAAGTGTATAGTTTCACTGAATCCTGCCTTAAAGTCCCACGTGGAACCAACAGGTCACATATGAAGAAACTCAGGGACACAGGAACTCTCAGCAAAGCTTATTTTTAAGAATGTAAAACACTGACAATCAGAGAAGGCAGATGGACCTGATACAAACCATCACAAACAGAACACAACAAACACAGACACCTTGTAAACCTATTACTCCAGTCACTGCATTTTGCAATAGCTGTATCAGATCTTCAGATTTATGCAGCAATCAGGAGCAAGTCATTAGGGGGCAGACAGCAAACAAAACTTTTCTGCCACTCCTGATCGTAACCATGGCAAAAACCAGGCTAGGAAAATAAAAAACCTCCTTTCAGTCGTACGTAGTGGCAATTCATCAAGATAATTATTTCTGCTCTGTACCAGAACCTTCCTTAAAATATACAAGAAATGAGGTTTCTGTTTTTCCTATTTTCACACAGTTCTCTTATGCGATTTATTTTCCAATGTAGTGAGCTGGTATGGATTTTGCTAAATCCTCTATCTTACCACAACTCTATTCGAAGCCCTCCCTAATTCTAACTAAAGCTTCTAACTAGCTTTAAACTTAGCAACCCCAAGCTTCCTGTAGGGCATCAGTCTCACCTGCAGCACCACACCAAGGCTGTGCATGTTCTTTCAGCATTTCCCTTTCCAGTCCCATGCACAACAGCATTACTGACAGCACACTCTCTCAGCAAGCCAGATGAAGGAACTGATGCCATCAGGTTTTTTCACTCTTGCAGGATGTGGCTGCACAGCAGAGGCATCACAATGAGCATGTGAGAAGGGGTATGGAAAACAAGGTACCAACCAAGGAAGCAGCCTCTCTAGAAATGTCACTGTTAAGGATAAAGCTTAGTACTCACTTAGGTTAAAACAAACAAACAAAAAAAACACCATCCCCCAAACTTACCTTGAAAAGGGATTTCGAGTCTTGATATCTCTTGCAAGTTTTATGCAACTAGTTCTAAACTTTGGTCTTTAGCAGGCAAGGAATAGAAGTGATAGCTAAAGGCTTGTCTACTCTCACCCTGGTTAGTATTGACCCAGTGTTCAGTTGTTTCCACCAGCTTGCTAGTTACCCACTTTCCTACTGTGCTTGATAACAAACTCAATGCTAGACTCAAACCAGAAGAAAATTATTAACACAGCTGAAAGTTACTCAGCTTCATTTCAGCCTTATTATGCTGAGCACTGTACAAAGAAATCTGCTCTACTAAACTACTTCCACTTCAATTAGATTATTTGATTCAATTCATGATCACTTAGATGGATTTAGTATGACACTTGCTAACAAGCACAGTAATTTGCTTCATGGCCTACAAACTGCTTATCTCTTCCAAAATTCTAACAACTGTCAAGCTGATGCCCTAGCACTGGCAATCCTAGCGTGTTAGCTGGGAGCGCAGCCTGCTGTTACCACTGGCAAGGCCTGCATTCCATGGTCATAGACTACAGGCACTTCAAGTGTATCCTTACATGCACTGGATGAGATCAGTAACCTTAGTTCTTTAGGTCCTTCTCTACATTTTGAACTCATTTCATCTGTAATTCAGGAATCACAGAATTGTCAAGGCTGGAAAAGACCTTTGAGCTCATCAAGCCCAGCCAATGACATAACACCACCACATCAGCTAAGAACATTTACCCTAGACCATATAATCTAGGTGCTTACACCTTAAACCTTAACACTAGAGTCCCAACCCTGGACAGAATCATTCCAGAAGATCATCTAGTCCAACCATAACTTAAATCCCCCTACCATAACCTAATCTACCCACTCAGTGCTTAAATCATGGTGCTAAGCACTGTATCTGTATTTCTCTTAAACACTTCCAGGTACGGTGACTCCACCACCACCCTGGGCAGCCTGTTTCACTCTCTGATCACTCAATAAATAAATTCTTTCTAATACCCAGTCTAAACCTCCCCTGGCACAACTTTAGGCCATTCCCTCTGGTCCTGTCATTATTCACCTGATGGAAAAGGGCAACTCCTACCTCCCTACAGTCTCCTTTCAGGTAGTTGTAGAGCACTAAGGTCTCCCCTCAGCCTCCTCTGTCATCTTGCTTTGCTCTGCAGACACTCTAAATGCATATTCAGAGCTCTGTACACAGAGGACAAATTTCAAATTCTTCAGGGTTCTCAAATACAAAGTCTAGTCACATGCCACAAATTTTGGGGACATTTGGGTCACTTTGGCTTTAAGAGTTTGTTTCATGTTTTGCACTCTACCCTCTTCTTCACTGAAAGAACTCTACCATGTAATTAGGGACTCCCTAGAACCACAGAAAGCATTATTATGTCAGATATGTCATGATCCTTCTGGCTTAAGTCTTTTTGCTGGTGGTCAATTCCAACAGGATTATCAGTCCCTAGGGAAGTTACTCCATAACAATTTTAGAATTCTCCTCCTACCCCGCCTCTTACGGCAAGTATATACACACTACTCAGCTCAGGAGCCTTGCAATGCAGTTCACTCTTCTTTTCTGCACTTCCTGAAGTCCTCAGAAGGGAGAAAGGATGCTTGCAGATGAAAACCTATCAGACAGCTTTATTCTTTTGCCTTGCTGAAAGTGCCCTACAGAGTAATGCAGTATACAATTTCACTGTTTCTCACACTGTACTATTTAAAGTTACATAAGATACTGTTTAAGATTATTTTATTTTTATACGTACACACAGTATTGAAACACCAACTGATGTTTATTTTTACAACTGTGCTTTGCTATCTAAGAAATATATGGTTCATGGTAAAACCTAAACATATTAAATGTTTTATACCCCTTTGCCAAAAGCCTAGAAAGCAGGAAGAGATTCACATTTTGACTGGTGACTGTCACTTGGCTCAAGTTATGCTGGTCCCTCGGGCTGAAGGGATATGATGTTACACTGGCCAGGGTGCCAGGAAAAAAAGTGTGCTGTGATTTGTCTTGGTACAGTTCTATGGTCTTTTCAGACTTCTGAGTATCTTCCAACAGTTACATTTTTTTCAGTTCAATAATAAGAACACTATCAATTTGGACAAACAAAGATTTGGGGCAGTTTTCTCCTGGCACTGGCAATGCGTGAAAAAAAGAGGGAAAAGAGAAGACTGGCTTGAAACTGCTTTGTCTTCCACTTCTGAAATATGTAACTCCAACATGACCAAATGGTACTTACTCCGACTCAGTGGAATCCTCTACAGAAAGACAATATAAACCAGTAACTTCATGTAAACAAGTTACAGCAATAAAGCCAATCATTTTAATTGAAGACATTAAAAAAACATGTGAGGCAATATAAATGATAAAATTATACTTAAAAGGACTCACTAGCACTTTCTAAAAAGCTTTAAAACAGCAACAGACACTTTACAAAAGATTTGAGGAAAGAGAATAAAATTTCCAAACTACAGGTACTGTATAAAGGTAAGATTAACAATTATCTTATAAAATACAGCAACAGAGACAAAATTGATACTCAAGCTCCTTTTAAACTAAGCCTTCTGGGGGTCTTTGTTAAAATTGCAATTTTTAAAACTATTTTAAGCAAGAACTAAATACTTAAATCTTTTAAATTTACAGGTCCCTGACATTAACATAGCACTATACACATCTTTCAAACAAGCAGAAAGTACAACTTCGTTTAACCATGCGTGGTGTCATCTTCTACAAAGTCCTTGGCCATTTCTGCTGTGATGACATCAATATGACTAACCTGGTGGAACAAAAAGAGGACAGTTAATACAGGATCTCCTGCAGCACAGCAGACTTATTTCTAAAGGCTTTGGACTCATAGGCCAATAACTCATTTCTGATTTCCTTTAAAGACCATGACAAGGGACTTGCGTAGGTAATTAAATTCTCTTTCAGGAAGAAGTTTTACACAAGACTGCAATACAACTAGAAGTCCATCATTGAAATAAAATTAAACTCAAATGTCCAAAGTCAAGTCTCAAATGTAGATAAGGTTCTCAGTAAGTATCATATCTAAAACATTTTTTTTTACCTTGTTTCTGAATTTTACACCATAGAACTTGTCAGCTGACTCAAGCAGTTCAGGTCTAAAAGTTGTTGTAATAAACTGAGCATGTTCAGCTAGTTCCATAATCATGTCTGAAAAAGAACACACAAATTATGTATTAATGTCATCTTTTCAATAAAGTGGGACAGGTTTCACAGGCAAAGAGTTTGCTATTCCTTCTTAAAAATCAGGTTTTGGTTAATGAAACTAAAAAAAGCCCAAAACCAACCAACATACCAATGACAACAAACCCCCAAGTCAGTAATGTATCCATACCAGGTTTTTAAGTAAATTAAATACAATATAAACACTAACAAATCCAGCCACTCAGCAAAATCAGTGGGGTATTAAGCATCTATGATGAAAACAAAGAGTAAACATTTTTCCAACAGTGCAATGAGATGCAAGTTCATTTTTTAAATAAAACTATGCTTCAAAACAGGACTATTTCCATTACACTGAAGTGTAGTAAGGAGACCCTTTAGACATAGTAGAGAATACAGAGGTTCTACCTAAAACCAAGTTAATAAAAGCTTCAGAAGGAACAAAGTTAAATTCCAATACACACGCCAGGAAACTAAAAAGTGCTTTTATGATTTAAAGGTTTTCTCTTAAACTTTAGTGGTGACAAGACAACAACAATGAAGATTAATAAAGGCAGACAGTTACCTGAAACAGCTTTTCTGTGCTGAGCATCCAAGGCTTGGTCAATTTCATCAAACAAATAAAATGGAGCTGGATCACACTTCTGGATAGCAAATATCAGGGCTAAAGCCACCAAGGATTTCTGTCCACCTGAAAGTTGCTGCATTTCTCTCATTTCACCCTGCTTCCCTGTGAAGGACACCTAAGAAAACAATGCAACAGTAAGATGACTTCAAAACCACCACATCCCTTGCCATTAAAGTCAATAAATAACCAATTAAACTTCGCCCTTTAAAAACATAGTCAAAAGGATATCTAACAAATATTTGGAGTATTGAAACACAAGTTATTTTTCTTTACCCTTATGCCAACTCCAGTGAACTGGTCAACGGATGGAACACTGCTCTGAGATCCAGATCCCCTTTCACTCTCAGTGCTGCCTTCACCTTCATCCTGGGACTGACTGCCCTCCACATCTCCTTTCTTCATCACTAACGTGGCCTTGCCACCAGGGACTAACTTCTGGAACACTTCACTGAAATTTTTTGACACCTGGAGAGAGTCAATACACCAGCTCATTTTTACATAGTGAAATCAAATGCAGACAACAGCTGGTTTTACATTATTACACTAAGTGTCTGCTTCAAAGCACAGATACACACTCATACTATACAGAGCTTGGCTTAAAACCACTTAAACCAACTGTTCTTGCAGTACGAGATTATTCACAACTGGTTTTTTTTTTGAGAGAATGGCAGAATTAAAACATAAAATAGCAGCAAAAGCAAGTGTGATTTGTTTCCATAAACTTCAGTTGAGGTATCAGTTAAGCAAATGATCTTTTAAGAGAAGACCTCACACTTAGTAGTCAAGATCCTTTGTTAACATCAGGAATCACTTTAACCAAATCTGGAGAATGGATTTGGTGCAGGGTTTTTTCAATAGACATTCCTCAGAAAGGTTTCTATGTAGTTAGAAAGAGATTAACTGGGGAGTACTTAAGAGGTTTAAAGCAAAGTTAGAGCTGTAATACAACCAAGACAAATACATATTTAAAATGATAGCCTATTTCTTTTCCAGTATTTAAAAACCCCACAAACTTCAAGTTACATGATATTGTCCTCTATTATTAGAGAGCAGATGTCCTTAATGTCTGCTTCTCCCCATACAGCTGCTGCATAATGGGACAATTTGATTTCAGCACCACTGTCTTTACTATTGTTGCCATTTTGTTACCTGTTTGAAAGTCAGCTGAATAGCTTCATATTTCCTGAGCTCAAGGACATTCATCAACTCCATGATAGATTTGTAGCCCCTGTCCAGCTCCTCTTGTCTTTTTATCAGTTTTTCCTTCTGCTCTGAGAAATTCACAAACTGGTCTAAAGCTTTTTTATTAACATGGCTGTATTTCTTCAGTTCCGTGTTACACTGCTCCAGTTTGCGGAATAACTGTAAGTGGAAAATATTAATACATCAAAGTGACTTGTAATTCTAGCCACATTTGACACTCAAGGTGTAGGTGACACCAGTACTTCAGGTCATGAAACCAAGCATGCTCATTACCTGCTTTAAACTTAAAGTCTGATACTTTTCAAAAGCCTCCTGTGGAAGTGAACCCAACTCTCGGATTTTCTTCATGCATTCCTCTTTCTTCTTGAGGAGCATGCCTTGCCTGTTAGTCATTTTCTCGAGTTCTTTTGTATCGTGGTTAATTGCATCCATATGCTCCTTTTCCATGTTCTTCCAGCGTTCCATGCTCTTTTGAAGCTCCTTAATTCCTGCTTCTGTCTTGTCGATAGAATTATCCAAATCTAAGATATTGGGTGAAAGCAAAAAACCCAAAGTTATAAGTATTACATGCCTACAAAAAATCTGCAGTTATCCAGTCAAGTGCTTTATGAAACAAAAACAATCAAAAACAATCTACAGAAAAACATCTATTAAAAATGGTAGAAAGTTAATTTTAAGACAAAAAGCTGAAAATCCCTCTATTTCCCCTTGAGTATATGACTTAAAAAAAATCTAACAAACTTACTATGGCCAGATTGTTAGTCTAGAAAGAAAAGCAAAACAAACTGAGCCATACAGATGCTATTTCCTATTTGACAACAACTTAAGATACGTTAGACAAAATTCAACAACTACACAAGATCAGGCATGGCTGAAGGTGGCTTCAAAAGTACTATGCCCTGAAGCCAGAAGTTTTATCACCAACACATACCTGCTGGTATTACAGCGTGCAACTGCAGACACTTTCTTTTATGTATGACATACACAAAATCTTGTTACACTTACCTTTTGAGTAAATTCCAGAAGTGTTACACACTACGTAACTACTACAGAAAATTTTAAGTTAATGAGTACTTCTCCTATTATGGTCTATTTCTAAACAAAAATACAGTATGTCTAAACTTTCAAAAGTCCTGGAGAATTTTCTTTTAAAAAAAATAGAAATTAAAATGCTGCCACCAACCATCTGACCGAGCCAGTGTGTCTTTCACTCGTTTGTTGATAGCCTCAAGTTCTGATGTTGTGGCAGTAAGAACGGTGCCACCTTCTGTTTCTCGAAGCTCATTCAGTTCCTATGGGACAAAATACATGTCACCCAGCTTCAGAATAAAGGTGAACTGAAGTATAAGCCAAGACAAGTTATCTTCTCCTGCTCTACATGTAACTGTATTAAATATTTAGTGAAGTTTGAGAGAATAGTTACGACTTTCAAACAAATCCGTCACTATGATTGCCCTATTTATACATAAGCTGTGTATTTACAATAGGATTTATGTCAAAAATTCACTTGTCTAAAATACTGTGCTGAATTTGAAGTAAAATACTTAACTCAGCTTGTATGCAGGGGAGCAAAACCCATCACAGATTATGCAGGGTAATGAATGAGTATTTATCAAATGGTTAATACATTAAAAGTCCTGGAAACAAACTAAAACCAGATCAGAAAAGTACATTCAAGAAAACCCTTACTTGTTCCACTTGGTCTAAGCGTTTTCTCAGATTCTCATTGAGATAAGTTTCAACTCTTGTGATAATGCCTTCTAGTTTAATCCTCTCATTTAAAAGCTGCCTGTTTTCCTGGAAAAAATAAAGTATATCAATTGCCTTAACTGACAACAACTGTGTTTTTCCCCTGTGAAAAAATTATGGCAAAGAAACACTCTTCACACAATTCTGTGTATTAAAATATTACACAATTCTTTGGACTGTTGCTCTAATTTTAACATGTTTAAAGAACCAAAGGATAAGTATTCTTGCAGCCGGAGTCAAATCATACAAAATCACAAGGTTTTTTAAACTGTACTGGCATCTAAGCTAAATTTTTAAACTAGAGCTTTTGAGAGAATACTTAAATTTTTCAACAACACAGGTGTCAGACAAAACCTTAGTTTTTATCTCATCTACCACATGCTTAAAAGCATTGTTTTATTCTCCCCCACTATGCATCACTCCTTTCAGATGATACCTATTTGTTTGTATTGCTGTAACATCCAAGAGCAGGAGCTGTAATATTTCTAAAACAAATAGCCAGAATTCTCACACAATAGAAATTTACTCCACATTTGAGAAAAACAGGCAAATACACTTTGCAGATGAGAAAACTTCAAACAGTCCTACCTACAATTTATGAAACACAACTTTAACTGCACTGTATTAATAATTGACATTTCATACAAAATGACAAAAATAAGTTTATTGATAGGAAATAAACCAAATTTAATGGCAAGGTATTTTCATTTTCTTACTTGTTGCAATTGTCGAATTTCATCATTAAGAGCATCCACACGTTTCTGATCTTCAAGACTGAGCTGAGACAACAAATCAGTCCCCAGTTCTGCTTTTAGTGATTCTCTGGTTGACTCCATAGCGTGTAAACTTGCCTCCAAGCTCTGCAAACTCCGTTGCTATGGAACAGATATTAAACAGAATAATTTCTCAAAACTACCTGCAGATATATATGAACTTCACTTTTCTATTTAAATATACATATTTTTGTGACATATCTCCAGCCACCATCTCTACATTATTTCATATGATGATGTTAACCAGAAAGGAATGCAAGTTTGTAAGTAATATTAATGAAACAATTAATATAAAACCAGTAACAGATTTCAAAATCCCCATACTTTACCTTAGGCATAAATGTCTTTTCAGACTGCTGCCTCTTCTCCTTTAACATTTTCATCTCTGACAAAATACTGTCTCGAGAGGCTTTGAACTTTCTCTGCTGTGTCTCAATTTGCTGCATTTGGTTCATTAGCTGATCAATCTCATTATTAATCCATACTGTGGGCTAAGGAAAACTCTATTCTTGTTTTAGAAGGCATTTTATACTTACTAGTACATTCATATTTATTCTGTTTGGCACACTGAGCTGCCAACAAAATAAACCCAAAAAATCACCACAAAATCAAAACATTCAGTTGTACAGGAAAAATCAAGAACCATCAACAAAAGTAACTTGAGTACTCTCATCAAAACAAAGGAGAATCAAGGAAAACTTCATTTAGCTGTTAATTTTACAACATGGCACTCAGAAGAATATAAAGGATACATTTGAACTTGTAAGGAAAGCTAAGATCTTACAAAATACAGAAGAGTAGATGCCTACATTTAAGAAGAAATGTTAGAACAATGCAATTATCCCTTACTCATTTCTGAGGCAAGAAAGTATGATTTGTTTGTGTTTATTTTTGTATAGTGGCTCAAGTCACGATGCAGAGCTTGCAGAAGATTGTTTTAATTTATGTTGACTCATTAACACCACATTACTCCTACTACACTGTATATTTTAACATGACATCAACTTACATGCCTTAAAACATACATATTTAAAATACTTCGGGAAAACTGAATGAGCTAGATAGGGAACAGGAAGTTAGCTGGACTGAGTAGCTTTCTAAACAACTCAAGTCTGTTTCTGTTATGTTACTGTCAGCAGTAACAGCTCTTACTAGGTGTTACTCCTCTACCTACCACAGAGCACCATCCCTGCATCCCTTATAAATCCCTCCTCAAAAAGAAATCCAGTCCTAAATATTTTAACTTAAAATTTAGCAAAAAATATTTCAATTCCAAAATAGCAGTCTTGGTTAAAAGTTTAATTATACTGAAACCAAAGGGTCTAACAGGTAACTGGGAACTTCAACTTCAAGCAGCACGAATTCAAGCTCTCATTCCTAGTTACAAAAAGCAAGTTACCTGTACAATGCACACTGTGCTTAGTGCTAAAATTAGTTTCTACACAAATCCTTTTAAAACCATATGCCTACATATTTGTAGTTTTAAAAAGGTCAATGGCAGGAGAAAATGCTACACTTAATAAATACTTAATTGTAAATAAACATATTGGGTCCTGCACACTGCTTACAGGTAACAATAGGAAAGACAATCACTACTGCTGCATGCAAAGCCAGCTGGCAAATTCAGTCTATTTAAGACAGGTTTAACAGGCCATTTTAATATTCTTTCACTGACTTTATAAGACATATATGTACATACTTTTAAAATTTTGCTAATTAGCCATGGATCTATCACAGACTTCAATGTTCTGCTTATCTGCTGCAACAAAAATGCACTATTGCAGGTCAAAAAATAAAGGACAGAATGACCTGGATAACAAAGAAGAAAATTGTATAAACCTCCCTCGTCCCTATATTCTAGATACTGGATCTCAAAAGGACACTGTAGCATTAAAGAGGGTTAAAGAAAAAGGTGAGTTACTTGAATTTTTGTACAAAGAGACTGAAAAGACCAAAGACTAGCACGCAACTCAGAACTTAATTATAATATAATGCTGTCCATCTCCTCCCCACAGCAAAAGTGGACTATATAACACAAATTCAGGACACAAGAACTAAAAATACTGCATGACTCAGACAGTGAAGATTAACACATAAGAAGAATATCTGGTTATGGCAGTTACTGCAACAAACTCTAGAAGGAATAGAAAGCCTCACAATTTAGGGTTTAAGCTCATTACTAAGTTTTAAAGATAAACATCAAATTTTAGCAGGGACAGATTACTAAAGCTCCTTTGTCCTGAAGCCTACAGTGCCAGCCACTCTCTTAAGCAAACTACTGGTCAGGGTATGCTTCAATTACTGTTTTTCATAGAAATTTCCCCAGTATGGAAGTTTTACTAAAAAATTAGTAGTGATATAAGAACTATTTTTTAACTAGCTGCATTAATCTAAACATTATTTTCAAAAAGAATGCAATTCAGGCAGATAAATAATGGGATACATTTTAGGATCAGTTATTTTTACTGGTTGTATACCATTTTTTACACGCAGAGCTTTTTGCTTTCTGTTTTACTATTGATTTCCTTGTTACAGAAATCCCTACAATAACATATAGAACCAGGCTGCACAAGCAACAGTCAAAACAAATGGCACAGCTAATATATAACACTAATGTAAGCTGGTCTCACTTTTCATCTATTACTTTAGCTACAAAAGGTTTTTCATTACAGATCCTTTCCCCAAGGACAACAAAAGGATATTTTCAATGTTTCTGCGTAAGTTTTCATTGAGTTTTGCTTCAAGTTCACCAAGTTCTTCTTCTGCCTTTCTAACATCTTTTTGCAATTCCAGCCGAGACTTCCTTGTGTCATAATAACCTCCAGTCAAAGCACCACGATGGCTGACTTGATCACCTGAGAGAGTAATAGAGCAAGACTATAAACTGCACACTATGTGCTCTCTAAAACATTAAGAGCAATTTCCTCAATACAACTTAACAGAATAACTAGATCATTTCAACTAACCTACAGAAGTGCTGCGTCAGTATCAGGAATCACTTATGTATGTTTGCTGTAACCAGAGAAATGTTTATTTCTGTATTCAGTTTAAATGTTCTTCCTCTCTCAAGACCAACACACACTGCAGTGGTCTCCTTTAAGCAGTAGTTAATTTTAATTTTGTTTTCAATTAACTTTTGACACTATGCAGCTTGAAGAAAAAAAACCAAACAAACAAAACTTACATTAAGGGAAAAAATGCAAATGCCTGACACTTCCAGTTTTAAAAAAATATATCTCATATCTTTTGTGAGGGAGAAAACAAAAGAATAATTAGCAGCATTTGTGGCTTGTAGAATATGCTACTATTGAAAAATGAATAATTTCTTCCTCAGACATCCTTGGGAATTTTTCCAGATTTAGTTTAAGAGACAAAAAGACAACAGTAAGACTGCAGGGAATCTGCTCTCCAAGAACAAGCAATTAACAAAAGAGAAAAATTATTGCAGAGAATGTAACAATGCATCTGGTACAAAGAATTCACCTTGCACTTATCAGTAATTAAGGCTGCAGATTTGCACCTTGAACATTGATTTAAGTTTGTGGAAAATGCCACAAATACTCCAGGAAAATGCACACTTGCTAAATTAGATTAAGGAATTGAATTAATATAAATCTAATCTTTACAAGTCTCAGGACAGAGATACATACCTACTAACTTTAAGATCATAAAAAAAAGTAATTGGCTTGTAAAGAATTTCTGTATTTTTTAAAGCACTGTACTTAACCAAGTGCAGCCTTGTACCTCTCAGTCAAATATAGTATTATTTAAAATCATCTTGTTTTGACAAGACTAACAGACCATATTTAATAAGCCCCATCTTCCAGGGATTCCATTTTTGCAATAAGTAGCTTACAAAATTGCAGTATTTACCTTCCAGAGTAATACAATCCATAGTGAAAGCTCTGGCCAGCTGGGTAGACACTTCCATGCTACGACAAATCAGAGTCTTTCCAAACACATGTTTGAAAGCTTTGTCAAATCTTGGATTGTATCTCAGTTTACTGATCATAGGAATAGCATCCTGAAGTGACAGTGATTTTAATGAGAATAACATAATGGTACAAATTTGGCAACTATATTGCAACTAATTCATTCACAGAACTCAAGAGCTCTGGAAAAAAAGAAATTAACAAAGAGTAAAAACAGAATACACTCTAGCCTTATAAAAATAATTTCTAAAAGTTTAGCATATCCCAAATTCACTGAATATTAATTAACATTGGCTTCACAATCAATAACTTGTAGAATGAAGACTTCTGGAGTTGTGTTTATCAATATTTACATACAGCATGTCAAACCCTGAACTCAGTGCACAATGTTGTGAATGGTACTTGGGAAATAAACAGCTGTCAGCTGGTAGAAGGGTAACACACTGACTGAACATTCCCAAGACAAATGCATAAACACTGTATGGAAATCAAGTGCAAGATTCTGCAATTTTAGCTTTTAACAGCTAGGCCTGAGCCTGAAGTAAACTAAGAATCTGCTAGGGATCTCAGCTGAATAAGAAACTGCTGCTGAAACAAGTATCATATATTTGCAGCTATTTTAATTTTTTCCCCTCCAAAAAACGTATCCCTTTCCCTAAAGACAAGGACACAAACAGCAACACAGTTTTACTGTCAATCCCTCCCAAAATAAGCACACTAGAAGTCAGATTGTTTCCTATTTACTTTTCCCTAAGTTCATGTGACAAAAAAACCCAAAACATTAAAACTGTTTTTAAAGAACTTGTTCTACCATTATTGCAGGAAGCAGTTAACATTTACATAATTGATTAACTATTAAAACTTCAAATAAGAGATATTTTGTTGAAATGTATGTCTGAACTATTTATTAAATGGTTGCCACTGAAGCTTTATTTATGCATATTTACATATAATAACACAACTCATTTTCAGTAACTTTGTGAAACTGTACTATGGCTGTAACACAGAGCACAGCTCTTCAGCCTCTGTCCGTGGCAGCATTACAGCCTTGATAACAATTCAGTAATTCAAGCAATTATTTATTATCAGGTTATAATACAATTCTCCTTCTTTTCAGTATCCCCTGTTTACTTGTAAGGTGAAGTCAAAGTAGCAAATATCTGCTAGGAAAGTAATTTCCTATTAACAGGGTTTTTATGTTGAGAAGCATACATTAGAAGTAGTATTTAACTGCAACCATTCAACAGCAAAGCAAGTGGTGGACAATAAGCAATATACACAAACAGTTCAAATTATGAGACTTTGTAATTATGAAGTAGACAATGTTTCAAAAGAAACTGTAACTCACATTAGTCTCAGGATAAGCAGTATCTCTAACATCCAACTTGTTCAGAGGGAGGAAAGTAACTTCTCCAGGAAGATTCATTTTGTTGAATTCCATTAGGATCTTTGTACTGACCTCATCAGAATCCACAATGTGATAAAACAGCCTAATTAAGAAATCAAACAAAGAAGCAAAACTTTACTGTGCTGAAAGTACTTACACATTTGTATGGCAACAGCATGCATGCAGGTACCATTACATAACATCAACATAAAGCTGCATTGCATTTTCTCTTCAAATCTGTGCCTTAGAAAAAGCAAGTGGATGCACTCTATAATGGGATCAACCACGGATTATACACCCTTTAGTCACAGTTGTGGTCCTTCACACTGAGATTCAGACACACTTCAATTAACGACTAGCAGTTTGATCATGCGACACAAAGGCACTCAGACAACAAGCAGACAACAGCTCCAGTTCAAAAGAATAAAACTTTCAGTAGCAAGTGGCACAAACCACCAAACCACAACACTGCACCTGATTTAACTTCAGCAACACTGAACAGCACATGAATACCTGTTCCCTGCAGTAACTTCAACACAGGTGTAGAAAGCTGGTTCACATTCAAAGTTGTTCATCACAATGCCATGATAGCCATTTAGAACATGCTGGTTTATGCCTTTTCGACGGAAGTGCTCCAACACCTTGTTTATGCTGTCTATACCATTCAAAATGGCCTGTGAAAATATAACTTGTTATTGTACTGCAATTAAAAGAAATAACTGTTGTATCTTTCAGTACAACTATGACTTGTCCTTTAAGAACGAGGAGGAAAAACTTCCATTAGGAATTCTCAAATAAAAGGTATCTTACCTTTCCTGTTGCTGCTCTGAGAAGCTGCTGTTTCTTTTCTAAATCCTCCCGCTTTGCAGCAAGAGCTTGTTGCTCTGCATTCTCTTCTCTCCATAGATAACTACAAAACAAAATTAATTAAAATATTTTAAGAGTGAATTAAGTCTGAAGATTATTTTTTTTAATTCTTATTAGTCTCAAAGACTGCTAATCTAATGGGAAGGCAAAGTGCAGGAGTCCATCCATGGCTATAATTAAAAAACATACCTACATGACATATTAACACCTACTCAGTTGGGGTCCTTTACATTAAGTGAGACATATTTCAATTAATTACTAACTTTCTTTCGCTCTGCAGTTCATCCTTTTTATTTTTCACTTCATAGTATTTTCTGTCCAGTTCTTCAACACGAGCTTTCACTTCATTAAGATCCTGGTCCAGTTTCTAACACAAAGAACAGAACAATATGAAACTATAGCTCTCTACATTGAAAAATGTTTCCTCAATACTAAATTACTACTTAAAATTAAATAAATATCCTACAGATGTTTTAACAAACGTATAGGAACTCAAGAGCACTGAGAATAAATACATCTTTTAAGGGAGCAGTAACAAGGTGAACTTACCAAGCCGAGTTGCACTGAGCATCTTCCTGTTACAGTGAAATGGCTCACTAAGTCACCGTAAGAAACTGAATCAAAAAGTAACTACTGTACATGTAACTATATGTCATCATGCTCTGAAATAACATCTGTTTTAAGAACATACATACTAGTCTTGAGTACCATGCCATACTTCTAGTTGTCAAAAATCTTAGCCTGCTCTCCAGCAGTACTAGTACTTCACCACTGCTGTCAACAGCATGCTGCTTAAGCCAATGCACAGACACCCTCCCTTTTTCTCTTTCAACACTTGCTATTTTCAAAGCAGCTCAGGGCTAGCACTCAGAGCATGCTTGCTAATTATCTGTGCACAGCAGTACTAGCTGTGTTCTTAAAAGCTATGTTTTTTCCAACCTAAATTTGTAAACTTTCCATCACATTCACACAAAGACGCCTCCCCTTCAATCAGCAAAAAGGTATACTACTCTTAAGCCTAAGTATGAGCTGACATTCCTTAAGGAGAAAAAAACCCAAAGACTTGGAACCAGATGCCATGTCAAATTTAACCACTTCAATTCTACAGAATTCATACTGAACAGTACAATAAAATTAGAGTACACTGGTAAATGCCCTTTTTTCATACATCAACTTGGAGAATCATTACTTTGCTAATGTGGGCCCCATTCAAGGAGTATTTTAGCAGAACACCATCATCTTTGAACAGCTACATTCCTAGATGTTGGTAGATACTTTACACAAAGGCCAAGAACAGTGTATCAGTACATGCAGAGTAGCAGCACTGGCACTGGATGCTCTCCTATCATAAAGGCAGGGGGCTAACTCCTGAAGCTCCCAGTAGGAGTGATATTTTTGACTTGTATTGCTGTATTTGCCGTGTAAGAGTCATTTCTGAATAGAAATTCTTTTAACAGAGATAGGGACACAATTTCTGACCAGCTGCAATAACCATGCAAAGATGCAGTGCTTGCAGCACATTTTAAAAGATCCTCTCCTTAGGGAGAGAAAGAAAAAACAACAAGCATAGACCTCTATAAAATTCTAACAAATTGTTACCTATACGACGTGGCTGTGTTTCACATAGATGAAAGCAAGGCAGCTCTAAGTCTCCTCCTGAAAACTGAGGCCAAAAGCTTTGGGAAAGTACCAAAAGGAAAC
Organism: Chaetura pelagica; assembly: GCF_000747805.2. Lineage (NCBI taxonomy): Eukaryota > Metazoa > Chordata > Aves > Apodiformes > Apodidae > Chaetura > Chaetura pelagica. The sequence goes on along the minus strand of NW_009952362.1, from coordinate 2,484,108 downwards.
TCAACATTAAGTGTGAAGTCAGATGCAGTGTCACAGGGGGTTTAGAGCTCTCATCTGCAGGTGTTTTCAGCAATACATTTTTAAAAGATTACACCCAACCAGGAAACATCACCTTCCTTATAAATTGGCACTCAAGTGCTGAAAACTTACACTGTACTGCTCCAAATTTTTCTCCTTGTTTGCCTCTGTATCCTCCAAATCCTTATGTATAGCTGCAATCTGACGCTTCTTGTCATTGATGGCTTGATCTAAAGACTTCAGTTCTTTCTTTATCCACTTATCCCTTTCTTCTTTGGAAGTAAACTGGCTTCCTCGACCTTGTTTAGCATAAAGATCTGTTCTTTCCTGCGTAGCCTGTGCGAGCCTATTTTGAGAAGGGAAGACATGCTGTATTACAAATAAATACTGAATTTATTAAGAGCAGGCATTAACAACTACTGTAAGAATTTTCAAAAAGTGGCAAACAAGGCTTTAAAATTCAAGCACCAAATCAGTAACAAAAAGGATCATGTTATCAATCATAAAATCACCTGTAAGACTTCACAAAACAGAAAGTCAACAATAACCCACAAATACTGTTCTTCCCACCCGTCCAAATAGAGAAGCCTTTTTTACAGACCATAGCTACCCCATTCTCAAGCAACAAGTACAGCTGAGTTAATTATAGATAGAGATAGTACTGAGAGAATTATGGGGGTTGTTTTTTTTCCAAATGCTTTGACTCCCTGTTGTAGAATGACACATACCTAGCAATTCCCCTCTCTTCTTTTTCTTTTACACTGTTGAATTTCGGCTCAGTTTCTGCTAGCTCTTTCTGCTTCTCCTCGATTTTCTCAAGAAGTTTTTGTCTCTCTTTCAACAATCTTTTCTGTAAATCAAACAAAGCTGTGTTTAAAGTCAGGTAATATCAGAAAGTGTATTATTAAATACCCACATCTAAAGAAAAATTAAGATTGCAAGATGCCATTGCTTATCTGATACTATACTGCTTCAACACTTAACATAAGCAAATTCAGTTCCAGTCAGGGCAGCAAAGAGGGATGAAATGAAGCATTCTCAAATTAGCTGAACTATGCAAGCAAGGAAAGTCTGTACGGGTCAAACAACTAAGCTCAAATTAGTGCTACTAATAAAACCCTCCTTCCCAATACTTGCAGCAATTAAGATCAAGACAACTGTAGGTGTTTGACTTTGCAATATGCAGGATAATAAATAAAGGATCATAACACAGGAGTCTATGTTTACATTCCCTAGAAGCACACTACAGATATCATAAGATGATGTCAGGATATTTGTCCAGCAAACCTTAGAAAATTATAAAAGCTAGTCTAAAACCAAAACTTCAATGTACAAGAATAGTACCTTGTGTCATTGACATTTTAAAACTTCACTGTAACAGGCATACCCTTTGTTCACTGTTGCCAGCTAATTCATCCTGCAGGTCTTTAGCCTTCAGCTCCAATTTAGTCCTCTGTTTAATCTGCTCCTGTCTTTCAGCACTAAGTTGCTCTTTCTCTTCTTTCATTGCAGAAATCTTTGTCTTCAGTTCTCGAACTTGCCGTTCTATTTCCTATGCAAGTTTAAGTATGTAGTATCTTAAAACACTGCATGCACATTTCAGTATCAATATCAAAACTCAAAAGATTGTTATGTAGATCAAAATACACTAAGTGTTAAAAACTTCACCCATTTCTAAACAGGATGAAAGCGTAAAATTTAACAGCTTTGGACCCTCACCCCGAAAAAAAAACCTCACAAAGCTAAACACACCTCTGGAAAGCCCTTGTTAAAAGTATTTTTACCTCCATTTTATCTCTAGCATCTTGCTGCGCATCCCTCAGCTGCCTGGATTTCTCTCCACTTGTCTCCCGCTTAGCAGAAAGCTGTATGGAAATATCACCAATAGCTTAACTAGCAGCAAGATTCTGTTTTAGTTCAACAAAGAAAACAATTTGTTACTTTAGTGGAGAACCTTAACAGAATTCTATCAAGGAACACAAGGAGATGCAGCCCAAAAGCAAATCAACGGCTCATGTTTTATTTTGTATTCACCAAAATATTTTACCTCATCAAGCTTAGCTCGGGTTTCATTAAGCTCCTGATTATAAATGGTGTATTCTAATGCTCTCCTCATTTTATCCCATTTCTGGTACTGAGCCAGCTCTTCTTTCTCCTCTTCTAGGGTATGCAGTCGCTCTTCAATGTACTTCAACAACTCATTGATCTTCTCTCGCTTGCCCTCTTTAGAAAAGATTACAAGACTGAAGTTCAGTTAAACACCGTCATACATTCCCACACCTATATAGCTACTCAAACTCATCCACTGATTAACTATTTGCCAACAGTAGAGAATGCATGTCCTCAAGTTGCCAAAAAAAATCTTTACAGGAGAACTGTTGATCCTAGTTATGCAAGTCAACACAAGTATCCACTTTTTTGGCTCACACACTTAAAAGAACTATAGACTATACTGTTATGGTACTAAAGGTTTATGTAGACGGTATCCTGATTTTTGGAATGCTACCAAATGACATCACTCCTGTGTTCTGAACAGTACAAACATCACTATTAGCCTAGCTAAAAAGTTTTTTACACAAAGCATGCATGAAGTCACTTATTAAACTTTTTGATCTATTTAAAAATCAAGGAGGAAATATGACATACTCTGTATCATTTAACATATCACAGATAAAATCTATATGGTAATGATGGCTTTACTGAAAAAGGCATAAACCTTTGGGATTAATGGAATTGCTATGGAACAGAACATTAATTTCTAAGACTATTTTTACCTGTTTCTTTCATCAGTGAAATACTCTCCTCTTTACGTTCATCGTACACTCTGGTACCAGCTACTTCCCTCAGTAACTTCAGTCTTTGAGAGTCAGGAGCTGTGGCCATCTGGTTGATCTGAAAATGTCACACATTTCCATTCATCCATTCTTTGACAGTATTCTTAGTCTCATAAAATTCTTCACAATTACTTCATTGTCTCATTCTAAGGCCCAGAATTCTATGAATTTATACTAAAATAGTCACAGGAATTGTTTGTTCTGTATTTAAGTATATAGAAACGCATGTGATTGCAAAGATTACAATGAAAAAAGCTTATTTTCTACATATCAAAAGTACAGATACTAAGTTATTTTTTTTAAAACAACATGAACTGCTTAAGCAGTAATATCTGCAAAAGCAGTATCTAGAAGAACTGCTTCAAACTAAAACGTATTTAGGTTTTGGTTTACATGTGTAGTAACTGAACTAAGACTGGCATCCAGGAAACATGATACTCGTGATGGTGGTTTCTTTTACTTTGTGAAAAAGATTCTTACCTTTCCTTGCTTGACAATATAGTAAGGATTACTGCGAGAAAATCCAGCGCTTTCAAGAAGGTTCATGACATCATTTTTCCTGAAAAGTTATTGTGAATCTATTAAAAACACTTACAGTAGAAGTCAACACTTCAGTTGTAAAAATTCAGTAAGGTATCACAACTATACACCCCATACTATCATCACTGTATACAATGCATGCTCTGTTTGAAGAAGCATCTTTATTTTATACTAGCCAATTCTAAAATTGAATGGTAGAATGCAAAATATCTATAATACTGTAGCACTGGAAAGAGCTTAAAAAGCAAAGTGGAGGCAAATACAGGGGAAGATATCACAAGGAAGGATATGAAGCAATCTACAGTCTAGTAACTCTTTGAAATAAATATTGTACAATCATATTAATGAATGGATTACATTGTAAATTTGAAATCTGCTGCCTAATGCACAAGGACAGATGTCCTTGCTGTCAAACTACCAGTACTCAGTATTACACAACTAAATTAGTATTGCTCATGGAACTCATGAGAATTAATTTATTTCAGGCTACAGATGCAAGTGTTCAGTGTGACTAGAGAATTTTACAGAAATACTACTAATCTCATTCAGCTAAGGAAAAGAAGTACCTACGTCACCATTTTCTTGTCTAAGAAATATTGGTCCTTCTTGGCTCCAATGACTCTGCGAAGTGAGACTTCCTCTTTATCAATCTTAAGAAAACAAAACCCAGTAAATTTAACTGCTTGCAGTAGGTATGTATAACTAATGCAGAAACCTCATGGCACTTTTTATCAAAACTGACTCAAAAGAAGCTGCCATACTGAAGACTTTTATAATACTGAGATACTGGAGTCTGAAGCAATCATCTATTTCTGAAGCAGTGTATGCAACTTACCGGCAACCTGTTGTCTGAATTGTCAAAAATAATTTCCACAAATGCTGAAATGACACGAGGGCCTGTGCCTTCCTAAGAAAGAAAATATTTTGGTTAGATAGTTCCCATCTTAGAATGATTTTGAGCTAATTTATTTCCCCCTTTTCCCTAACAATTCCACTTCCACTTTCTTTCTAACGATTTCAAAGTGAAGAGCATTTATGTAAGTTCCAGTATGTATATTTTTATTTCTGAACATCTGGGAAACACGTTCACCAATGTGCATTATCAGCATAACGTATACTTTGTAATAAATTACTTCTTCCCAAAGAGAAAGAAAAAAACGTTTAAGATACTTCCAAAATAATTGGCTTAAAATACCCACAGCCCAGCAATTTACCATTTGTTGTAGTAATATTCAAATGCATAAGCTTATTCTTTAGCCTTGTTGTTAAGCATCTTCACTTACATGCAACAATGCCAGTCTCTGCTCTGGGCGAAGATGACTGAATTCATCACTGAGGACAAACTGAATTGCTGCAGTAAAATAACAAAGAAATGGAAGATTTATTCTTTCCTAGAGGAAGACAGGCAGCAGTTTCTTTTCACTCAGAACATACTATTTTAATCTTGGATAGTACAGTCGTGCTGCTGGTAATATCTTGCATAGAAACCTTACTCTTCCGGATCTTTATCACTCAGCCAGCAGGCTGTACACAAGAATTTCTCTGAAGAAGTCTCACTGTCACCACCTCACTAGCTCACTGCGTAAGCATTAACAAAGCTGCACAAAGTCAGGATTCCCGAGCTCTCCTCTACAAATACACAGCACAGAGGCTAGGTTAAACATATTGGTTAAATACTTAACACTTGGCAATTTATACCAACTGCCATCACAAAGGCCACTAACACCTCTGACTAGCAGTTTTGCTCCTCCACTGACACTCCCACCCTACAAAAGCCCCCTCATAAAAGGTTGTATAAGCTGTGCCATACTGGTATGGAATCAGTATAGAATTTAGCCAGTAAGAATGTCTATAGTAACTGCAAATCTCACGATCAGCTTTCAAGGTTGGTGACTTTCAGAATCAGTTTCCTTCTGTAAATAGTTTTTTGCCTTTTAAAAATCTTAGAAGGCCCTTAGTGAAAAACCTCAAGTACCTGAAGGTAAGTATTAAACTTAAGTATACTGACATCTGCCTTTCATTACTGGCAAGTAATGACCAATTTGCAACTCCTTGTTGAGGAGAACCATTTGGTAAACCAAAGAAACTTGGTATCATTAGCATCCCTATGTTATTAAGAAATACATTCTTACCATAAAAAAAGTTGCTTTTTCCAGATCCATTTCTTCCCACTGAGAATTAAAACACAAAGTATTATTTCAAGTTGACGTGGAGTTACCATTGCAACAAACATCTAAGCGTGCATATGAATATTCAAGAAGAGAACCCAAATATAACACAGCCAAACAAAATCTCAAGGAAATGAGACAAACTTCATAGGTGAATCACTTAATCATTGTCTGAGAAGAAAAGAACAGTTTTTCTCCCACTCAAACACGCTACAATGACTTATATTCCAACATTATTCCACAATGAGCATAATGGTTAAAGTGATTGATTTATTTATTCCCCATGGTTTATTTAGTCCGATTACTTTATTTTTAATATTGGTTTCCTGGTGGGATAAAAACAGTAGACCTAAATCCAGTTCTTCTGGTCCCAGCATCTGTGTTTTATATTTCACCAAAGGAAATCACTTGTCTGTACACTCAGGTTGAGTGTATTACCTTCAGGCAGAGTATGAACTTAATACCCCTAAATATTCCTAAATATTTTGTGTTGAAGACTGTAAGTAGTACTCTTTCTACTTAAAACATAAAACTAAAAACACTACACTGCCATACAGTAGTCTCAGTGTTCATTCTGATGTGTCTCAGCAAGTCTCAGTGTTTTATCTTCAAGATCAGTGCTGGCTGCATTAAATTTCAAAACTGCCTGCCATCTAGCAGCAACAAGCATACCAGGCTTTTCATCTCTTCTGCCCTCCAGACTCACCTCATCCCCCAAACTACCTGGGATTGCTATGAGGTCTTTAAAAAGGCAAAAAACACTGAAGACAGATTTTTTCCTTTTAAAAACTCTAGTGCCTGGATAAAGTTTTAGCTCCCACTGAAGGAACATAACAGGTCCTGCTATTCAAGTCTCATGCATGTTTTTTCCAGTCTCAGAGTAAATTTCAGCTACTAATTTTTTTATTTCCAAAACTGATTGTTTTATCTTGGTTTAGCAGTCTCAAAGTTGCTGCACAATCACTAAAATCAACACAAATGAAAAGGCACTCATGGGAAAAAACAGACAGCATGATGGACAACAACAAGCTTACTAGTAGCTAGTGTGCTTACTCTTAAAAAATTACCAGACTTGCATAACACAAAAAAAAAAAAAAATCCCACAAAAACTCTCTGCTGCTGTGTCTGCAAGGGCAGCCTTGTAAAGGGAGCCTGGCTGATACGGAGATCTACACCTATGAAGGAGTTCACAGACTTCACTCAATTGCTGAAAACTTGAACATACTGAACATACTATCACAGTAAAACTGGATGCTTGCCTTATTCTACTGTAAGTGGAACATGCCTTGTGACATGTCATAGACAACCATAAAGAACTTTGCAAAAGAGAAAATACAGGCATCAAAATGTAGGCAGAATATTAAAAACTATAAGGGATTTTAATGTGAACACAATGTGAAGTAACAGTACAACTCCAGTTAGTGTTAAAAGACAAGTATCAGAACATACCAATGACATTGTGTTTTGAGCTGAATGGGTCCACAATGGTTTGATCCCTGTAGCTTCGAAAGCCCTGAATGATCACCTAAAGAGAGGAAAGAATGAGTTATTTTAACTGAGTACTCACAGTTGAAAAACTACCCAAGAGCAGAAAGATTTTACAGAAGATTTTTATTGTTGATAATATTTTTTATTTCCCCCACCCTTACACACACACTACAACCTTCCAGCTCAAGATCAGCCACTTACTTCATAAAATTTGTCCCCCACCTAAGCATCACTTTAAGGGTCAGTTTTTCTCCTCACATCCTAAAAGATGTTGCTACTTATCTAAGCCAATGCACAGTGAACAGGAAAGTTCTAAGAGTCTTTTTGTAACTAGATTAAAAAAAAAAAGGTATTTGCATCAAAGATTACACACAGGAAAATACCTCAATAAAACAAGGATCTATCCTAGTAGGGCCAGATTTAGATTTAATTTTTATAATGCCATCCACATACAGTATAAGAATTCCATTCACAAATTCTCCAAACAGAGCAATTGCCGATTGCAAGAACTATACCAGATTCTACCTATTTTACATGCAATACAGTCTTATTTGATGTTACTGTGAAACCTAAAGGGAAAAGTAAAAAGGCAAGTTATCGTGGTTGTAGTGAATTCACTTCCTAAATAGACAAATACAAAGTTAACTTCAGGAACCACACAGCCAACAGTCATCCAGAAGCAGCATTTCAGCTACTAAATTTCAGTGGCGATTTGAGGTTTGCCAGAACCAGTAACACAGAAGGTACAGAGTGACAATATCCAATTCTTCAGTGGTTCTGACCAGAAGGAAAACTGATTCAGCTTCCAGCATGCACACTCCAGCATTAAGAAACCTTTTCCAAACATTAAAGCTGTGCTGAAAGACCACACAGCAGCTTTGCTCTGCTGAGCAAGATATCAAAAAGCCAGCAGCCACCTGAGAAGTTCTGATGATGGCAGATCTTTCAGCAAGAACGATTACAAAAGGACTGGAGTTGACATTTAATCGGTATGTCCTTTGGCCAGCTCTTATCCAGCAGAAGCAAGGTATTGTTACAGTAATTCCAACATTTCAGCATAATGGCTATTGTAAACTAATAATTACTTGTTAGGAAAGCAGCAAAACAACTTACAAGATGTTTCTCAATATTATTACTGCTGCAGTTTAGAATTTGAAATTATTTAGATTTTGTTTACAAGGTCCATGGTCCCATCATCATTTTTTATTTTTCTGAACATGTCATCCCTTCTCTCACATCTTCAAGTATTAAAGTAGTCCATGTTGCAGAAGATGACCACAATACTTGGTATCTAAGAAGGACATAAAACTTCAGCAAAAAGCCCAGAAGTACTACTGTAAACATTAAAGCAAGCCTCAAGAAACAATTACTTCCAGACTCGCTTTCATATTCTGTAACATTCTGGTACAGAATTCTACACAGATGAGGGGTAAACCCTGACCATAAAATTTACCAGAGGAAAGACTGTGAGAATAAAGTGCCCTGACTTTTTCAAGTCAAATTCAGACTTAAGTCTTCCTCCCACTATGTGACAGCCCATTTTCAAAAACTATCACTGAAAACGTCTCTTACCACTTGTTTATACTAATAAACTAAAACTATCTCAGTAATACTGAATAAAAATGCCATGCTAGTCAGCAGATCAAACACTCAAGTTTATAAAAATTGAAATTAAATAAAACTTAAAAGGCATTAACTAACTTTTTGTCAGAAATCACAGTCATTCTCTTCTCAGGCACTACATCTTGCTTGTCAAATTCTCTTTGCAAAATTATTTCATTACTGGAATCTGCAGCTAAGAATAAGGTTTGGCAGAAAATTACTAATCCTTGATCATCAAGCATCA
>NW_009952362.1:2473305-2475172 GCF_000747805.2 Chaetura pelagica | reverse complement strand
CATTAAATCCCTGGACTGTATTCACATCTAAATCCAAAGCAACTGTATTGGAAGCAATTAAGGGTTTCAGAATGTAATGGATCAAACTACAGACAGCAAGTTTAAGACTATGTATTAAGTGAACACTACTCAGTCGTCGTGGCTGTGAATACAGACCCCTACCTCCCTTGAAGAAACAGTCTGCCTCATCTGCCAGATGGAGACTTCTGCAATAATAGCAAGCTCTGTCTCAGTTACTCAGGACTTGCCATTAACTCTAGGCCACAGCAACATCAATCACTCATGCCGATTTTGCAAAATAAATTAAAAGAATCAACAACATTTGGCAAAAAATGCCGCTTCCCAGTTCATCACATCTCAAGAAAAAAAATGGGCAAAAAAATCGGTCTCTAGTACTTTTACAGTTTACCCGTAATATTCTGAAAACACACAAACTGGAATAATTAACCTGTTTTATTCTCATAAGCACCTGAAAGCCTCTACAAAAACGTAAAGTCAACCAGTCATTATTCCTTTGATATTACTATAGAAGCAGAAACTTTTACCACCCACATACTCAAGCACCACTAGACCATCATACAGGCAGACTCTGAACACTGTTATTCCCCACTCTCAAAGTTTCTTTCTAGATGGCTTCTCACTACATCCATTGTGCATATTCAGAAACATAACTTCATTATTGCCTTGTATAGCCTCAGACTAATACTTAAATAATTTAAATTTCTTAACTCCAGGAATTATTTTTAGAATATATTGGATATCAACAGAGTCAAATTCACCCTAATCCATTTTATTCTCATATTCACATCGTGTTACGCTCTCTCCTATGGCTCCTAGAACAGTATTTGTTATTGACTACCTAAATTCCCTTATTTCCAGATGAAACTCATTTCCCCTGTTCTGACATAATTTGGACTTCTTCCTCTGATTCTATATATATCTTCACTACTGTTTATCTTTGTGCAGTTCAAATCTAGAGAACAAGAACTCTTACTCAAAGACTTAAAAGAAACGTGTGCACCTGCACTAATTCAGTTACTTACTAAAACACGATCAAAAGGCATTTGAAACACTTTCTAGCCAGGCAAACAGTTGATGAAAACCTGATTTCTACATAGAACATGCACTTCCAAACGTGATAAAATATTCTTGATAAAGATACTCGTAAGATACCAGAAAGCCAGGTAAACTTTGAGTCCACTAAGAAATGAGAACCCTAGCAAGCTTGGAATGCACATGCATAGGCAGTGGTACAAAAGCAACCATAAACATTTAATCGTGCTGTGCAATACACTATGCAATACGACTAAAGGGATATATAACACAGACTTAACATTAATAATCGCCTTCATCTTAAAAACTGTTTGGAAAGGTCCACACTAGGCCCCTCTTTTTAACTGAACGTTAGCTGTAGATCGCTCGCCAAGGATGAAGTTTACAGGTTAAGCGGTCCATGCTGAGGGGCATAAGGCATCACCCCAAAACAAACAAGAACTGTTTGTTTCTCACAGGGGAAGGGGCAGCCAGAAGCAGTTTGAATTAAAACTCCAAATAAGCAGTCACATTTCCCCCTGAAACCACACGCGGGTTTTAAAAAGAAGAGAATCCGCAACCTTTAGCAGGGACAAGACGGCACCTGACGGCCGAGGGGCAGCCCCTGTCCATACACAAGCCCCGCAGACCCGGCTCTGCAGGGAGGTCTGCCCCATACAAAGCGTCCCCGCAGAGCCCGCCAACAAGTCCCGCGTTCAAGACGCCCTTCTCCTCGCACTTTAAGCCTGCAATGAATGAAAGCAGCCCCGGGCAGAGGGCGGGGAAAGGCACTCGCCCCCCCCACACGGTGCCCGTCTCCGCGGCTGGGCTGGGG
>NW_009952362.1:2449442-2472403 GCF_000747805.2 Chaetura pelagica | reverse complement strand
TCGTTCTGATGTTCACAGGGACCCCCCTGTGCCCCCCTTTGCACCCACTGCCCCTTGTCCTGTCCCCGGACACGACTAAACGCCGGGCAGTGTTGGTGCCCCTGGCCGGGCCCAGTGCCCCCCACCCGGACACCTTCCGGCCCCCACAGGCCGGGCAGTGCGTGTTTCAGTCCCATCTCCTACTTTTAGCTTATTCACAGCCGGCTTTGCTCCTTGTGCTGGTTCCAGTCCCTCCAGCGAGGCAGCCCAAGGCACAAGGCCCAGGCCCGGGCCGCCCAAGGCCCCGGGGCCCCCCAGGCCCCGCCACCACCCCGGGAAGCCCGGGAGAAGCCCAGGGCGGGCTGGAGATCTGCGGCGGTGCCAGGTGTCCTCAGGGAGACTGAAACATTCCCCTGCGTTGGCACCTTTATCTCCCGGAGAGCCACCGTTCAGCTACTCAGCAGAACTGTCAAACACACAAAATACATAAAAATTAAGGAAGAGAAACATTATTTTCCTCCTAGTACCTTTTAGTTACTGTAATTTCAGGTGTTGCTGCGTCACCAGTAGGGGCACAGCCTCTCAGAGAACAGTTTTCCATTTGAGGGCACTCCTTCAAAGCTGCAGCTGTGCCAAACACCTCTGTCCACGCAGAGAATTCCTATAGTGATACCTTACCAATAACAAAAATGAGATTTAAGCATCCAGGACGGTGAGGTTCCTGCCTCTCCTGGAACAGCAAACGCATGAATCACATTCCTTGCTTAAGGGGAAAATCTCCCCAGTCCCAAGCACTTACCTGCCCTGTAATGAAATGGTTTTACTAACGGCCCACCAGGAGGGTATTGTAACACAGCTCACCTGTGCCTTCCAAGAAAGGGTTCATTGTTTCTTCAGAAAGCAGTGCTTAAAAACCTAACACATCTAGTGATTGCTCCACAAATAAATTCTGACTGTTCTTCATTTGCTTTTAAATAGCTCCGTTCAACGAAAAAAATAGTTTTCAAAAATCCCTTTTATTTTAGGATTTCAGGGAATTTTTAAATCCTAAAATGAGTCTTACAGCATATTTCTGGGATTGGTTTGTGTAATGGAATTTACTCTTCAAGTGAAGAAGTGAATCACAGATGCCAGTACTTTGGGTCCCAGCTGCCTGGCCCTGCCAAGGGGTCTCACTGACAGGGGGAGAAGGGATTTTAGAAAAGAAAGGGAAGTCAAATTTCCCAAGTGTCCTCACAATACACTTAACCAATCCTATACCTGATTAAAATAATTACTTACATAATCTTTGCGTTAATATTTAGATGTAAATAAATTGCACCGATTTACACATTCCAGATAAACTTGTGATTTTTCAAAATCACCCCGTGAAGCCATCAGGAGGGAGAAATCCGTTTAACATTTGAGACTCCATTGGCACCACACAGCGTGCAGCGCAGCCTGACCTCTGCTGAAGCACAACAGCAAAGGTTTTGTCCCAGCGAGCAGCTGGGATATCTCCTCACCCACAGCTTTCTCCTCCTGCTACAGACCAGGGGTGGAAGGACCGCCCTGTGTAACTCGTCCCAGCCCTTCAAAACTAGCTTCTCAGGGCAGTAAAAGGCATAGAAGAGTTAATTTAAATTAACAGATTTTTAAATAGATTCTGCTTTGTCCACTGCTTTAGAGGTACAAGACACCTTGAGTCACATTTTTGAGATTTCCTTTGAAGTTCAGAAACTTATTTTTGCTTGACCACAGACTCCCAGAGCACGGATTTAATCTTTGTCCCCTAAGGAGAAGGTTCAGAGTTTCCAGGGTGGCCTCACCTGAGGAATACTTTGCCTTTTCTCTCAGCTGCTGCAGTGGCATCATCGTGCCTGGATGCACCTCATCCTTCTGAAAACCCTGGCTCTGATACCTTGAACAATAGGCTGGCACCTTGGACTACAGGCAACATTCCATCACCCGGTATATGGTCATGTTGATTGGCCTTCACCTGAGCAGCCTCCAGGCCTTTTGTATGTAAATAGATAAAAAGCTCAAGGAACTAGAGGCCTTGCAGTTAAGAATTAGCTGAGACCAGCAAGACAGAAAGAAGATAACCATGCCCAATACTGCTCATGCCTTGGGGGAGGGTTCAACCAAAAGACCCTTCAGAGCCACCCTGACAACCACCAAAGACCCCCACCAAAAACCCTAAGAGGCTTAAAACACATATGGGTTGGAAATGCAAATATTATAATTAGTTCCAGAAAATCTGATGTGTGTGTATGTGGTGGGACAGTGGAAGCCCTGCCTGCTGTCCCGAGGCAGGCACGCTGGGAGGACCGATCCCGCGCATCCAGCGCTGCCATACAGAGTGCCTGCCTTCTGAAATTACAGACAAGTGTTAGAGGGCTCTTTCAGCAACCCAATTTTGCAGTAGCAGTCAAGTCAAAGCTCTAAGAGACAAGATTTGACAACCTGCTGGTACATGCCTGGTGCCCAAGGCAGCTCGCTGGTGGCCAGGTCACCAAGAAGTGCTTCACCCTCCGTGTCACCAATAGGCACAAATAACAACCTGAGATCTTTTCTATCCCCAGGTGTTCTTTCCCTCTTGAGAGCTTTGGCTATGCAGCATACTCCTGAAGTATGCAGATGATTTCTGTTTGCATACAGGTGTGCACAGACACCAGGTTATAGTTATTCATAGGAATAAAATCGTATCTCACTGTTATTTCATCCACAGACACTCCCACCAGTGTGACATGCTTGCAAAAATAGTAACCGTATTCATTAAGGATTAAGTGGCAAATTATTGTCTAGTTCAAAGAGTGCTTCACATACAGGCCCCTACATACCAGTCTTGTAACATAGCTTTTAGAGATTTGTGTTTGAGGTAATTGAGGTGTTGTCCCGAGGGGTGGGATGGGGTAGGTATTCTTTATTATTATTATTCTTTTGATTTTGTAGTCCTGGCTGAAAACAGGCACCCAACCCAAGTGTAGTGTGTGTCATTTTTATTCTGTCAAGCTGCTGTGGCTGCTAGAGTGCAGAAAGCTGGCAGCTAGTAAAACAGCACAGTTTATTCAGGACCTTCAAACATATAATCAGTGCTTGCTACGTGTGGAGTTCACCTCACTCCTGTAGGTGCTGCAGAGCTTTTTTTCTGTGGCCTGGTTTTATAAGCAGTGTTTTTCTATAACTATGCTAGAGCTAATACATTAGCATTAGAAAGGAGAAAGTGGGAACATTGCTGTAATTCATCTGGGCTTCATCGACACAAAAATATATCAGGCATTTCTTTCATGAAGCTTAATGGGAATATAGATGTGATTTCAAGTCTCTCGTATTTTTTTTCTCTTTTCTCAAATAGTAAAATTTCACTTAGAAAAAACATGTTAATCATATTGTGGAGAAAAATAGTGTTTAAAATATATTATTAACCACTTCTATTACCAGTTTCAGTTGTGAACCAACAAGTGTATAGGCTGCTTTCATTCATAAATGGCTGCAATCACTGAGGTATTTACTGCCATTTTTAGATGACTGCAGAAATCAGTAGGCTCATCACAACAGAGTCACTTGTGCTTCATCAGTTGAAGTTGGTATTAAGCGACCTGGGAGGCAGAGCAGTGCTGGGGGCACTTCTTTGTGTTGGTGGCAGCAGAATCTCAGGAGCAAACAGGGCTCTGGTTAGACTCTGCAGAAACTGGGGCTTTAATGGTACTCTGAACACAGACAGATATCCTCATATTCTGATTTCAGCTTGCAAAACAGAAGCAGTGAGAAAATATCTTGCCTGAGGTCAAGAAGGGTAACTGTGGGACAACCTGTCCTCCTGAGCTACCCAGGTCAAGCACAAATCCTAAGGCAACAAGGCCATAGAGCATCTTTCTCTCACCTTTGAATTCAATGGACATTCTAGCAGGTGAAGTAAGAGAAACCAGCCTTTCCTCAACAGACTTGCACATTTGTGTCCATGTGCTCCACCTGCCAGGCCTTCAAGGAACAAGCTTATTCTGACAAACACGCAGGACAGCCACACATAGGTTTCCTCCTAAATATGTTTTTCTCTTTAGCAAAGTTACTAAGCTCTTTCTCTCTCAAGCCTTATAGTCGCCCTCGTGCTTTGCAGTGTAAGAATCTGACCCCTCACCAAGGCCTGCAGAAATGCCTGTATCTTTGCCAGTAAGCAACTGCCTGTCAAAAAGCTTAAATGAAGCCCTAAGCCTGCAACACCCTGAACAAGCTCTGCTTGATGAGGGGTGGATGTAATTACAAGTTCGGCTGCTGACTGCACAGCATTAGACCGTGGTATCCATACTGCAGTGGTGGGCACCTGTTGCCAGTACCTGCAGACCCTTTTCCTGCTGGTTTTTTGTCTCTGTTGCCTGTGCTGCAGCAGACACCCCTGCTCCCTGCCTGCAGCAGCTGCCGGGGGCCACGCACCCTAAAGCACCCAGGTACATAGCTATGCGAAGCACAGCAGCGCAGTCAGTGTTCTGGGAGCGATTTGGTGCTGCTGCTGCAGCTCCTGCCAGAGGGGGAGAGCAGAGAACCTGGAGGCAGCCGGGCAGGGGACAGCCCAGCGCGGATCATCAGCCCTTCTCCACCAGGCGGCTGCCGGGCTCTTCAGAAGCTGCTGGGGGTGGGAGGGCAGCCACGGCTGCCAGAGCCCAGGGGACCTCCCAAGCTCTCCTAGTACTTCCTCGTGGTGAGTGCTCTGCCGACCAAGAAAAGCACTGGAGTTTTCTCTTTTCTTTCTTTTCTCTTTTCTCTTCTTTCTTTTCTCTTTCTCTTCTCTTTCTCTTCTCTTCCCCTGCTTCTATTCACTTGAAACAACTGAAAACAGTCTTTCAAAGTAAATTTTAGAATCACAGAATCATTAAGGTTGGAAGGCACCTTCAAGATCATCAAGTTCCAACCCCCCTGCCATGAGCAGGGAACAGCTAGACCAGGTTGCACAAAACCTCATCCAACCTGGCCTTTAAAACCTCCAGGCATGGGGCATCAACAACCTCCCTGGGCAACCCATTCCAGTTCCACACCACCCCTATAGTGAAGAATTTCTTTCTAATATCTAACCTAAATCTCCCCTCTCTCAGTTTAAAGCCATTACCCCTTGTCTTATCACTATCTTCTCTGATTAAATTTTAGAAGATTCCCTTGCTCATTATGATCCACTGAATGTGTACATGTAAACAAATATTGTTGACTGCTAAGTATTAATCCATAAACCCCATTCATCCAACATTTTAAGAAAGCTAACATGCTTGTCAAGAAGAGAGAACAATAGAAAAAAGGTTACATTTAAAAATTGTGTATTTCGTGATGAATGAATCTGCTGCAGGTTTATTAAGGGAAAGCATTTGTTCTGCTCATCCTGTTTCACATCCTCTCTGTGAATAAAATGCTGCTGTGGTCGAATTAATTTCACTGGGTTGGCTACTTTTATACAGCAAACCACTGTGTGCACATGAAACCAAGCACACCCACGGGTGTCCCGACGGAGCCGCGCCGGGAGCTGTGCCAGGCAGTGTGGGTCAGAGGGGCTGCATCCTGGCTAAGGGTGGAAAACATCCATGTTTTCCTTTGTTCTGATGCAACAAAGAGCTTTGTTGCATTGGGGAAGTTTGCAAAAGAAGCGATTGCTCTGCTTTGTTTTTTTTCTTTTCTGACCCCCAGACAAGGCAAGAGCCCCACAGTGGGGGTCAGCCATGCCGGTGAACACCTCTAGATGCACCCCCAGACCTGTTCCTGGGTGCCATGGGTGTGAAGGAGAAGCAAACCAGGGATCCTGGACCCCACAGAGCTGTTGCACATGGTGGCTGCCCCAGCAGGAAGGGTGACCTCCCACAGCACCCCATGGTTTCGGTGGCAGCAGCCCTGGAGTGGGGCCAGGTTGGCATCTCACCAGCATCGGGGCAGGGGCAGGCTGCTTTGAGGGGGCTGTTTGACATTCCCAGGGTGGGGTACCTTCCCATCCACCAGCAGGGCTCAGGGACAGCCCTAGGAGGACAGGATCAACTGGTTCTTGTCAAAATAAATTGTAAGCAAAGGGGATCTCTGGAGACGTGCCTAATCCCAAACTCCAGGTGAAAGATGGCCAGCTCAGACAGCAGATCAGGCCTGGGAGACCAGGAGGTGAATTAACAACTGTCAATTTTACTTCCAAAGAACATCCTCATGTTCAAGCAAGCAGTAAATGCAATCTTGGCAGTGAGAGAGCCATACAGATATAAATATATGCATCCCATCTGCAGGACTGGCTGCTTGCTCTGAAGTGGCATCTGCAGAAAGAGTGATGTTCTGCTGCAATAATAGAGTGGGTGAGGGGCCCAGGGGAAGCAGCAGTGCCAGTCCTGGCCCTAGAGGTGTTGCTGGTTGGATGGTATCATTGACCAAAGGGATATTTTGCAACACGTTCCCAGCAGTGCCAGGACAGAGACTAACCAAGAGCCATGGAAGTTCCCTGGGGGAGCTGACAAGTGGATGCAAAAGAATCTCTCAATGTCTGTTCCTACCACGTGTGGTGAGTCAGGCTTCAGGGCAAGGGGCAGAGTGAGCCTGCGTGGGCTGGTGGCCCAAGCCACCTCCTTTTGGGACAGCTTTTTCAGTCTTTCTGGCCACTACAGACAAAATTACATTTGTCAGAGATGCCAGACTGGACATCTGACCTGCACAGAGCACCCTGAAGCACCAAAAAATCCCTCTCCTCCTGCCTGTGCTCATCAGCACCCTGGATGGAGGCAGCTGTGGGAAATTTGTAATTAGAACAAAAATAATTATTTTGGCTGACTGCATCCATCCAACAAAGTAATATATGTGCAAATTGACAAATTACATCAGAATCTCATTGCCTGGGTTTTACTCCCTCTTTGGCCCACCCATCTGCAGCCTCCAAATCTGCAAACAAATGTGATTTTCTAGCTGGGGCACCAAAACCAGCCCCAGGAAAAAGCAGACCCCTTTCTGCTAGGCATTTTCACACTAAGGCAGGTGATCTGCTGACCTTATGGCATCTGACCGACTTTCACAAACTGCAGCAACTTCACCTGACACCGGGTGGCCTCCCCCAGTTTCCTCCTGTCCTTTGAAGATCAAAGGAAAGCAAAGATAACTTCCAGCTTTATCATGGAAACTAAAACCACTACTTCGGGGATTATCTTGGACCTCCCTCCCTGTTAGCACTCAGCATTTCTCAGGCTCATCCCAGAGGCAGCAGGACATCCTTCTCCCATCACACCCAAGCTGGCAGGCTTCACCGGTGCAGCTTTTCAAAAGCCTGTCCAGATAACGGGCATATTTTTTATCTTTTCCAGCTCTCCAAGGAAGTGTCTTGCTGTTTATTCTACATTATCTCCTTTTGCCCTGACCTGCTGTGCCTGCTACCTCCCTTGGTATCTTCAGCTCCTTCCCAGAGGGGTGCTGAAAAGAAGGAAATGTTAAGGGAAACCAAGATGGAAACACTGTCTGAAGCCTCTTGGCAGCCTCCCCTGCTGTCTTCAGACATTCCCTACTTGTCCCAGCAACATTTCCCCAGGATCCCACAAGCCAGAGCATTGAGCAGGGCAGTAGCCAGTTATCCAGAAGCCTTGTACTTCCCCCTTCCTCCCCACACATCCAGCCAAGATCTACCCCCATCAAACATCACATTCAAGTCTAGAAAAGCTCCTCACAGCTGGGCTTGGTCATCAGAACTGCCAGGAGCCACTTTAACACTTAGCAACACAGGGAAGAATGTGCCCTCCCCTTCTCCCCACTGGTGACCCCTGATCAATTCTCTTGAGCATATCTGCCTGTGTGTGTCATGCTGACTGCCAGAAAACCAGCTGCTCTTAACAGCTGGATTTAGTAAACTGAACCATGTCAATGCTTTAGCTCTCAGTAGCACACAGATTTCTTGCCACCCACCCAGGGCTCCCATTGCCTGCTTCCTGTCAGAGAGGCTGCTCTACCCCACGGTGGTTGTCTGAAAGGGCTGCATCGTTGGTTTTGTTTTTAACTGACTAAAACATTATATTCTTGGGGGAGGAGGGAGGTGGATAAGAAAAAATATCCCAGCAAACTCTCTGTTGTAATGGGGACATATGGCCTCAGAAGCACAGTACAATAAGTACATCATGGTAACAAGATTTTGTGCTTAGGGATAACCTTTGTCCATGGGTCTGACGTGCCTTGCAAACATATGACAAAAGCTTTATGCCTTCCTCAGAATGAGACTGATATCATTATCCCTGATGCAAGGCAGGATGCAGAGACATACAGATAAGCCTGTGAGAAACTATTTAAAGAGAATTTCAGGTCTTCTTGCATGAGCAAAGCCACATCAGCAAAACTCTGCTTTGTACCAACAGAGCAGAAACATCCTCTGCAGGAGAAACAAGTTGTGCTGCAGAAAACACAGTTTTGCTGCTACAGTCTTTTCTCTATGTACTCAAGGGACCCGTCTGGTCAGTGTGGTCAGTCCAGGTCTCACTCACTTCCTTGATGCTTTTGACAAATGTGACTGTGCCAACAGGAGCCTGCAGAGCAGCTGCATCGCTTGCCCCGGAAAGCCGAGAGCAGAGCCCACAATCGATCCCAGACTGCCTGACCCCTGGGCTCTTGTTAGCCACAGTAATTACTTGGGGCAACGTGGGCATTGCTATGGAGACTGTGGGTTGAAAGCATCTCTAGAAGAACACGCACAAATTCTGCTCCATCCCTATTACAAATCTGCTTCATCTTGGCCAGCCTCCTGGGGCCCGGCCGGATGGCACTTAATGGTTGTGCTGGAATTCGTGTCAATCCATTTTCCACTTAACTTGACTTAACATGATTGGAGGCATTAAAGCAGAGGGGATATACCCGTGGTTCCAGTTGGAGTCCTGTAGGCTTCATATTCCATTTCACTGCAGCACCAGGTTTAGTTCCAACTAGAACAAATGGTTCCTTAAATTAAAGATTTAACATCAAGATTCAGGCCCAGGGCCTGATCCAAAGCCCATTGTGTTCAGGAGTTGTCCTCCCCGCTGAAGGAGCAGGCTTTGGATCAGGGCCTGCAGGCAGCAGTGCATGGACAATTTAATAACAAGAGATGACTCACTATCAAACGCTCTCTGCTTTACAAAGGAGTCTCAGAAATGGAGTATCTGTATGACAGAAATAAACCACCGTTCACACACACACAAAGGAAAAACTACATTATTGCTTCACTCGGGAGGCTTAAGCCCTGTCTGATGAGCACTTGCTCATGGGAGTAACTTTACTAACATGAGGAGCTCAGTAAACCAAGTCTGGAAAAATGATTAGGCCAAAGAGGTTTCAGGCTTCTATCAGTTTACCTGTCATTTCTGAGCATCTAACATTCCCAGCAGATCAGACACCTTTATGTGCTGCCTCTCCTGAAATCCTGGTTGTTTCCACAGCAAGCCTGGGCTGGTGCAGGAACCTCTGTGCCATGTAGCCATAGGATTTACACTACAGGTGTTTCTCATTTCTGCTTGTGTACAATATGTCCGATGGGTCCCATGGATCCTGTGCATGCTTGTCTCCTAGGGGTGCTTTCTACCCATGGTCTCCCTAGCACAGGCCCTATTCTGGTGTAGACAAACAAATCCCTGACAGATATATGAGAGCCCTAGGGCAATGCTGTCCCTTTGGGGCTTTGTTCTTCTTTCTCCCTACCATCCTCACTCCTGGCCTTAAGTTACCAGCTTTCTGGGTTTCTGTGGTGTTTCTACAGCCCCTAGCACAAGTCCTGCTAGGATTCCCAGGAGCTACAAATAACAGCAAGTGACTTCCATGAGGTAGGCAAGTACTTGAAAGGAATATCCAGGGGCCAGAAATCCTCCTTAATAACTAGAGAAAGCTGAAAGAAGCGCTGAGCATTTCAGCTATAACCACAGAAACCGTTTCTCTCAGTGAACTTCACATTCCTTGCAAGTGTTCATAGGTGGGATGCAGCACTGCTGCTAATAGAAAAATGAACCCATTTGGTAAGCCTTACTTGGATGTCAGAGTACCTCAAATTTTGAAGCTGAAGTAAAGAGATTGATATGACCCCATAGTTTACAATGCAATGCTAAAATGAAGTAGGACTTTACAACTGAGGCCCTGGTGTCAGAACTTCATTTGGTTTTCTCTGATGACTCAACCTATTTCACAAGCTATTTTCATATTCCTTATTTAGAGAACTTGCTCATGTCTTGGTAAAAGCCTACGATGTGATAAAGCCAAGGAACTATAACGTGTGGTACTGGTAACACCTCCCAC
This sequence comes from Chaetura pelagica, assembly GCF_000747805.2. Taxonomy (NCBI): domain Eukaryota; kingdom Metazoa; phylum Chordata; class Aves; order Apodiformes; family Apodidae; genus Chaetura; species Chaetura pelagica. Next base: position 2,462,203 of record NW_009952362.1, on the reverse strand, counting down.
GCCAAAAAAAAAAAAAAATCCTACTTCCATATTTATGTGGCTCTGCAAATTGGTTCCTGCCTTTTTCTCCCCAGAGAGTGAGCTGGCAGTGTCTCTCCCCTTCAATTAGCATGAAGCCATGAAAAATGGAGATGAAGGGTCAAATTCACTGTGCCTGGAGCCTCACTTTTTTGTTGCCTCATTACAGGCACATTTGGACCTCTGACTTCCCAGCAAGGCAAGTGTTGTTTTTAGCTTACAGATAACAACGCCTGCAGAATACCTTGTTCAGTCATGCTTTGTCACCAAAAGGCAAGCAGCTAAGAAGAGCTACCTACCATGTGTTGCTCAGAGACTGGGAATGGGCACCTCAGTACAAACTCCCCATGGAGCAGGTGAATTTTACCTGAGTTATACTGGTCAGGATGTAATTTCTGCCTTTTGGAAAGTCCTTTAATCAGAGAAGTAGAAGAAGCCCTTGTAACCAGCATAGGCTGCAAATCACACCAGCAAATATACTAAAAGAACAGATAGGGACACTTAAGGACAACACCCACCCATCCACCCCCACCCCAGATCTCTTCACAATATGATTTGAAACCCCATATAAATACATTCTTTTTTTGTAGCAGGTTTTTTGTTTGTTTGTTTGAGGAGTTTGTTTGTCCTTGAAGCAGAAAGGAAAGGCAGCCTGTACAAAGTAGAGACAGAGGCTGAGCAACAGCACTTGTGGTTTGCAACATGACTGCTCTTTGCAAGTCTAAAAGCAGGGGACCAAAAAGCTCCATGGCACAAACTCTTGTCAAGGAGTTCAGGACATAAGGATACACCATCAGGAGGGTAAATGGAGAGACATGATCCTGTCCCAGGACAGCCCTGAACCAGCACTTCCATGGGCAGCAAAACCTGCAAAATCCTCTTTTCTGTAACATTGCCTCTCACCTTCTTTGAATTCAGGTATCATAAGGGGTAAGCTCTAATCAAAGCTTTGCCTAAGGGTACAGCATTCCCAGCATCTTTCCCTCCCTTGCCTTTTCTGAAAGCATCCTGCTACAGCCTTCTCCTTGCTGTTACAACTAGGAAAGTCTTTACTTCCTATCAAAACTTTGTTTTGGAGATCCCTATTCCTCTGCCAGGCTCAGCTGGCAGATGGACACAAGCACATTGAACAAGCCAGTTCAGCCCCCATCCTCCAGCTCTGACATCCTCCATGAACCTCCCTGATCTGAACACCCATCCCTTGGAGCCAATTGCCCAAAACCAAGGCTATCTGAGCTATAAAACCCCCCTAAATTCTGAATCCTACCCAATCTGGTGAATTTGCTCAGCACACAACCCACAAAACACTGCTGGAGCTGTTGCTTTCCCTAAGGGTAGAGGTAGCTACTGTATGTTGGTGTCTGGAAGCAGAAAACACGGGTTTCTGCCCTGCCTATGTGGGTTCAAACCCATGAATCCCATCTCCCAGGTAGGCGCCATCCTAGTTTGTCACTCTTACCTTCGCACATGGTGCTTGGGTCCTCAGCTCCTCCCTGCCGGTGGGGAGGAAAGAGAGCACATACTCTCACCCCAGAGCCCACATGGCTGTAGTGTCCCCTCAGAAAGGTGACATGTGCCAAGGTGGCCAAGGGAGAGGCTGAGCTGGAGGCAGAGGCTGGCACTGAAACAGCAAAGCAGGCACCAGCATGAGCGTGGGAGCACCTCCCTCTAGGAGGCAGCATTTACATCTCTCTCTGTTCCGGATGCCGGGGCTTCCTCCTGCAGGGAGGAAACGTGGGTTGGGACCAGCCAAGCAGAGAACCGTGCCCCAGGCAGGAGTACAAACCCTAGGCTCCCGTGCCCAGGCATAACCAAAGCCCCTTTTCAGGCTCCCGCAGGGCTCTGGCCCCCCGTCCTTGCTGAATCCCAGCCCCCAGTATCTCCCTCTGCTAACACTACCCACCAAACATTCTGTGCTACAGCCTGGAATCAGAGCCCTTCTCCAAAACCGCAGCAGCTGCCTTCCCTCTCTGCTAAATACCTGGCTCCTCCACCTGGCCTGAGATCTTTTCCAGCTGCTGTGGTCAAAGCCGCCAAGATAAACCCCTTCAGCCCGTTAACCCCTTCAGTCTGCTGCCTCGTGCTCTGCAAACTCCCTTTGCGAACATCACTGACTCTGCAGAGGGTTTCAGCTTCCTCATCCTTGAGAAATGAAGCTTTCCCCCAGGAAGGGTTTCATGCCGGTTTAATGACAACAGTTGGCTGCTCTCAGCAATCAGATTTTTCAGAAAATCAGTTCATCTGCTCTTACTAGATCACCTGCCTCACCTCCTCAGCCGTGGTTTCCCATGTTCAGGTTTCCCAGAGTGGGTGGCATGTGCCTACTTCAGATTTTCATCTGCAGCAAGATGGCAAATCTTATATATGACATGCATTAATCAAAACAGCAGTGCCTGCCCAGCCGCTGGGAAGTGACACCATCGTGAGTCATGTCATTCTGTTTGACTATCCTCCCCCTCACCTCCTCTCCACACAGATGCACCTTGGAGGCTTTCAGCACAAAGCCCAGGGGTGCTTCTCCTCTTCTCCCTCCTTGAATCACTTTTGGGCCATGGTGACCTCTCCTGCCACAAGGCTCTGCCAAAGCACTTTTGCAGCCCACTCCAAATACAACAAACAGCTTTCTTTTCCTGGCATTTTTTTTTTCTTTATTATTTTTTTACACTCCATAAAAACCCTTGCAGGTTATCTTTCACATTCACGAGATCTTCTGGAAATTATTGCCATTTCCCATACATATTACATATAAAAAAAAATAATAATGAAAAGGTCAACAGATGAAGAGAGCTGCTCGTTCTGAACTCACTGCAAACACAGAAACAAATGTGACCAGTTTTCACGGAGGAAGGCTGGCTAGAAGGTGTCCACACATGCTAAGCAAGCCACATAACACTGAACAAGACCACTTGACCTCACACGATACACATCGGGAACACTTGGGAGGGACAGAGGAAGAGATGGCTTGGAGCCGAGCTTATCAGGGTTGGGGTTTTTTTTGGTGTAAAATCCAGCAGTTACAGTGTCATCTGATGGGAAGTAACTCAGATGAGGCTTGTGGAGACATTCAAGTATTCTAGGGCTGCTCTTAAATAACAGATGGGAGGATAACAGCTCAGCAGGGTAGCCTGATAGCTTCAGTTAAGTCCCCTGCTTTAGTTAAAAGCACATCCAGTACAAAGGCAAATGCAGAGGTACAGGAAATACCACACCTGAATGGATCCCGGTCTGGCTTGGTATCCAGTTATACTGTGGTCAATAGCTGACACTTCAGAGGCTGGAGAAGGAAAGAGGGATTTCACCCAGTTGTGCAATAGTGTCCTGGGAAACGAGGTCCCCTCCCACTGCCCCAGCCTTTTGCTCCCTGAAACACTACACAAGAGAGGGGAGAAGGGAAGCTGGAGAAAAAGCATAACAAATATTCACTCCCATCACCTATGCCGTGGTAAAGGTGGTGCTTTTTGTTTTGCTTTCTTCCCCATCACTGCTGCTTATTGCTTCAAACTTTAAATAAAAATAATGGCCTTTCAAAAATAAGGAAGGAAAGGAGATGGGAACTGAGAGTGTACTAAATGGACTTCTCATTGCTCCCTGGGAGTCTGGAAATACAGTAGTGGGTGCACACACTGTGGATAAAATCCTAAAAAAAAGCACTTTTTTCTTTCTCTAAAAAAAGGACAATAAAAGTTCAGAAAACCTGCCACACTTAGAGCACTTGCATCTTACAGTCACAGCATACAGGAAAGTATGACCCATGACAATAGCTCTGTCTCAGACTAAGTTGATGAGGTTTCTCTATTGCACGTTCATGAAATGTTCTTGTTGGAGTCACAGTCCAGATCAGAGGACCACGCCAGCTCCGGTCTCTCCGGGGTGTTCAGCAGGACGAAGATGCCGTGATGGGGCTGGGCTTCAGCTGGTGGACAGGAGAGTGGATGGGCACGGAACTCAACACTGAGGTAGGAAAGGCAAAACATGACCCTTCAAAGTTTTTGCCTAACGTCAGTTCTTCTGCAAAGAAAGACGCAGCTTCTCTTTTGCACGAGGTGACGGGTGGACTGGGAGTGGAAGACAAGATCTCCGACTCGTACTGCAGCAGCTGGCCCATGAAACCAAAATTGGGTGAAATCAGGCTCCGGCGCTGCTTGATGTAGTCAAAGGCTTCCTCCAAGCGGAGCTTCTTGGTCTTCATGAGGTACGCCATGCAGATGGTGGGAGAGCGGGAAATCCCCGCTTCGCAGTGCACCAGGATCTTGCCTCCCGTTCGTCTGACATAGTCTAGGGGAAAAAAGTCATTGCAGACATCAGTTGTCATTGGGATGGAGAGGACACCGCAGCACACCTCCAGTGGTGGGTGAGGAGCATGGTATAGAGCCAGCTCACCAGCAAGTGACCAGCAAGAAGAGGCTTGCTCTTCTGTTGGGTACTAAGAGTAACGTGGAGATTAGAAAAGAGGGCTGACAAAACCCAGCCTGAGGTGGAGCTGATCTGCAGATGACACTTTGTTTCAGGATCTGAGGACTCTGATTTGGCTCTTTCTGCATTTTTTTTTTTAAGGAGGGTCCTCCCCTTTCTCCTTCCCACTTGCCTATTTCTCTGTTGGAACAACTCTTTGCAGAGCATTGTGAGATCAGGTATCTGGGCAATGATTGTGTTTGCTGTACCTGCATTTCTCTGCTGTACCTGCACTTCCCCACCTGTGGCTCAAAGGGCCAACCCAAGCCCAGCCTGGCCAGCCTTCCCACCATTCAAAGGCAAGAACTGCAGGGCTCCCTTCCACTCATCAGCTTTGCTAGAAAAATAGGACTTTTCTTTGAAGTCCAACCTAACTGGCTGCAGATTAGCAGCCAGTACCAGGAGCTGAGCCCTGGCGGGTACCCTTGGGTGGAGAGCCTGAGCTCACTCCCTGGGGCCTGGCCACAAAGCACACAAGGACTGGTAGGCAGTTGCTAATTACAGCCTGGTTAAAGGATGCTTGGACTTAAGTCAGGATATAAAAGGCTTATGCAAAGCACCCATTTTACACAACAGGAGCCACTGTGGTTACTCACACAACACAATGATTGTTATTAGATTAAAGAGAATGTACTTAAAATAAGCTCTTTCCACACAAAAATGCAGTTCAAAAATAGGTGTTCTCTGCTGTGTTCCCTTGAGCAGTACATTCAAGCTCCAATTTTTGGAGAACCACTCTGAGAGTAGTGCTGAATGCATGGCACTGAAACAACACAGAACTGAGCAAGTTATCATTTGCCTGTCTTCTATTGTCTGCCAGGGGATTGGTGTCACCACAACCAGTTATATTTAGCCACTGCACAAAATAAGGAAGACATGGATTTGAGTCATCTCCAGCATCTACACCACATGTCATTTTATAAAAAAGTGAAAACTAAAGTAATTCTCAAAACCTGGGAAGTTTCCAAGTGACTCAACAACTATCAGAAGGAGTTGGGGATGGGACAGAAGAGTGCTGTGAGCGTTTTCCTGAAAGGCGTGGGAAGTCCCTTACCAGGAAGGGGAAGAGCTCAGAGGACACCCTCAGATCCATTTCTTGTAATTCTGCCTGCACTCTTGAAGGACTCAAACTCATCTGAGAAATGAGTCCAGCAAGCCTGTAAGTGAGATTTTATTCTGTTTCTCCATCAGATGTTCCTGGAGAGCAACAGCACTCATTTCAACACCATCTCCACCCAGGCTGAGGCTGCTCCACCCCACCAAACCATGCCCTGCCTCTCAGGAAGAGTCTCTCTCCTTTGTTCTACCTGGCTTGGCGAGTGTGCCACTCACCTACCCCACCTAGTGCAGGAAGATTTGGGAGGAGGTGGCCCAAAGTTTTCTGAAGTCTTCCTGATTTTTTTGCACTGACGTATTTGATTCAAGGGTGACATACCATCATGATCAAAACGAGAAATGGAAACAGCACTGGGCTGAAGGGAGATGCTGTATTCCCAAGACCTGGCTTTGAGATATCCCAGCACAGCTAGGCATTAAGGTGGTCCTGCTGTGCCTGGCTTTTATAGGCTCTGGAATGCAAGTCCAAGGAACAAGCATGGGCTTTTCCTTTACAAAACTCAAGAAGCTTTGGTGGTATTCAGCCATGCTGCTTTCCTTCCTGTCATGCTGAAGTTACACCTACGCTTGCATTATAAAGAAAATAAAGCTAACCAGCTCACTTGCCTCATCTGCCTGACAGCAGCCAAGAGGAGGCATTTTCCTTCCTCAGCCTCCCAGCCTGGAGAGCCAGAGAGAAGGACAGAGGCTTTGCTCTGAATATCCCTCTTCGTTCCCTCCTCAACAAAATCCCTCTGCCAGGACAGATGTTGAGGAAGAGAAGCTTAAACTTCTGCTGTGACATCTGGGAACATTCAGGAAAAAAATGTATCCTTCCTACCAATATGTATTTTACAATAGATGAATTTAAAATATAGGAAGATCTGAAAGTTTCTTGATTTGTACCTACCGATGAAGTCAATGGCTTCCTGAAAGTGTGAGCTGATGTCAGCTGTGTGACTGTCCTCCACTGGGATCCACTTGTAGCAATACTGGTCTTTGAAGGACTCTGAGCTTTTCCTGGAGACATTGAGCAGGGCCGTGATGTGCAGGTTGGCGAGAAACTCGCACTTGGAAGCGTGATAGGCACTACCAAGGTAGAGAAAAGGCAGGATTTCAACTGGACCACCCTGGAAGAGAAGAAGCAGGAACATGTAATTCTTTTTTTTCAAGGGTATTTGAGTCTTGATACCAGAGACAGAAAGGCAAAGGAGCCTGCACGGGTGTCTAGTCCCTGCCTCACCAGTGCTTTTGGAGCCCAGTGCTGCCAGCCAGTGAATCACTGCAATGGCAAAGCCCACACAGGAAAAATGTTTTCATTTTCTTGTCGACATCTGAGAGGTACAAAGTCAGACCAGCCCACTTGCGTGCAGGATGCCTCTGGCTTTCTTTAAAGTGCTGCCCCTTGGGATGCACCCAAAGTGCTTTCATCCATGAAGGCCGTTCCCTCCCAGAAATTACCCAAACATGGGAGAGGTGGCAAGCAGTGCTTGAGCAGGGAGGAAGAGGAGGACAAAGGAAATGGCTGCTTTAGCTCGGCCCTTCTGCTCACACCCTCAAAGGTGAAGCAAAGCAAAAGAAAGCAATCACAGCAAGGCTCCCCATCCACAACGGGGAGGGGCAGCCCCATCCCCCCGTGCCTCTCTGAGGTGTCACCCACCCCCAGATGTCATCTCGGTTCCTCCTTCCTCAGCACAAAGGCTGGGTGACGAGACTGTGAAAGAAGAAAACCACCGCCTGACACAGAGGTTTCTGAGATCACAGGTGACTTTCCATGATGCACAAGGGTTGTTGCCAGCCCCTGGCTGTAAGAAACTGGTTTTCCACACCTCCCGCCCCCCACCCCGAGCTGCCCACCCAGTGGGTCCCACGCACCGAGGACAGCTGGGAGGTTGCAGAGGCAGCAGGATGGAGCTCAGGGAAGGAGGTGGCCCCAGGGGAACAAAGGGGCACCTCCTGGGGGCTCCCCCTGCGCCAGGAAACGTGCACCCCAGCGGAAGTGGCCCGGCCGCAGGGTGACATCTCAGAGCACACGTATTCCCCGGGCAGGGTGGGTGCATGATGACTTCCCCTGTGGAAACCCCGCTACCTTGCCCAAGGGCAGCTCTCGAGAGCCACTGCCTGTTCCCAGAAGCAGTCCCACAGCCCCGGGCCCCCCTGCCTGCCTCAGGTCCCTCCTGGGGTCTCACAGGAGGTGCAGGCAAAGTGTCTTTCTTCATCTGCCAGAAAAATGGCACCCCTGGCAGCCTCTCCCCTGCCTGCTCGATGGCTCCTAGGGAAGTGTGAGCTGCTCACGGCTGATGCTGCCTGGCTGTGTGATAGACAGGTTGCAAATAGCATTTTGGGGCTAGACAGGGTGTTTTTCCTCCTTCTGCCACCTGATTTTGAAGCCAGGTGGAGCCGATGCTGACCAGCAGCACACACAGGGCACCTCAATTCAACACACAAGCTGCCAGCCTGGACTGCGACAGCTCATTGACCACCCACGCCAGCACAAGGGCCCTCAGCACCCAGACAAGCTTCAGTAGAGCCGGGTGGCAGGAGGGAGAAGACCCCAGAGGAGGGTGACCCGCCACAGCCTTGACACACACCTGGTCGTAAGCGGGTTTGTGGTTGGCACTCTGCTTCTCACAGTGGCTGGCGACGTTTCTCTCCGCCTCAGTCCTCTCTGGGGAAATGAGTTTTCCATCCACGCAGCACTCAGGATATTGCGAGTTAAAGGTTTCATATCCCCCTAGGGGGGGGGAAAGAAGAAAAAAAAAAAAAAAAAAAAAAAAAAGAAAGACATGAATGTTTGTGCTTTCGTTTAATTAAAGCTCCGGCGCTTGCGAGGCAGCGGGGGCAGCACCGCGCAGAGCTGGGCCCTGGGGGGTTAATGAGGGATAGCCCTCCCCTGGGGAAGCAGGTTTGTTTAAAATGCTTCGGGCACCGGAAAACAAACCTCTGATACTGCTGACAATTATTAACTTGCCAAAAGCCCGTGGATCCAGAGTAAAACTGTTAGCGAATGTAATTCTGGTGAGTCTAGCAACCATTAACTCCAGTAGAGCAGGGACTAAACTCCCTCCCATGGGAGCTCTATTAGAGCAGTTTCTTTGAGCACTATTTCCAGCATCTGAGACTGAGATTTCTGAACTCAAGAGTCAGCCTCTCTAAATCATTACTATATATGCTGTGACAACATGAGAAATATTTTATTTCTATTTTTGAAAGGACATAAGCACAAGAGGGGTGTGCTTGCAACTCTGTCATTAATCACAATGCACAAGACAGGGAGGTAACAAAGGCAGTCCCACTGAAACCAATCTGCTAAATAACAGCTATAAAACTTAATGAAATCCTGTGACAGCATTTGACAACAGAATAGCCCCACATGAGCTATTCTACATGGTTAAGTACTGCATTCGTATAATTCAGTGTGTTGCTAATGAAAAGGAATTAATCCTATTATTACATTGTTACTCAAAGTTTGTCCTCAGCTAAACGTTGCCTGTTTCCAGGCTGGGACTGTGCTGTACAAAGCACAGAGCCTCCAAAGCACATGAGAACAAGTCAGGTAGCAGAAGCAGACTGGAAACGTCAGTGCTGTGCCACGTGTCTGCCACCTGTGCTTTTTCAGAACAAAAATGAATGGCGAAAGCTCTCCAACAGCTAGATTGAGTAATCCTTTGGAGTGCGGCCTTCAAGTAAAGCAGGCTAGGAAAGCAAACCCTCTGGTGCAAATCATTCATCTGCAACTGTTTCACCCTGATAAGCAGTGTGGGTGCTGGTGCCCCGGCGCAAGGAAGGGTTTCAAAACAAAGGGCTGAAGATCTGAGCAGCCACAGGGCTCCTGTCACCCTCACTGCCAGGGCTGCCCAATACAGCTACCTCTGACATTTCAGCCCCCTGATGCTGGTGTCTCCGTTGTTTGCAATGTTTGGGCAGATGTGTGCTCAAATTCATGAGGTCGCCCACTCAGTCCTGCTGTGGGGTCCTCATGTTGCAAGTGGCTGGCACCATCCAAAGCCCACTGAACATGATGAAAGTTTGTTTTCCATGACGGAGGGCACAGGGTGACTTTGCAGTCAGCTGGTGCTCACTGCGAAGTGCCACCTTTCCTCCTACTCCCCAGCCACATTCAGCCAGCTCACCCCAGAGCCCACAGCACAAAGCAGTGGGTCAAGCAGCCAAGTGACCGTGGAGACCATGAAGGGGGGTTGATAAAGTGATATCCACAACAACTGGGTTGATAAAACGATATCCCTAACAACTTGCAGTGTGAGAAGTCAACAAACACAAGCAGCTCTCCAGACTCGCTCTCCTGATCTCCAGCTGCCCTTTCTGGGGTGGACTTTTAAACCTTCTTGTTTTGCATAGCTAACCTTACCTCCCCCTCACCCCGCCACCCAACCACTGCTATCACATAGGAAAAACATGTTCAGTTTGTATAAATAGCCATTATCCCCATTTACTCCCCGTGTTGCTGTTTTTTTCTCTTTAAAGAACACAGAAAGCAGCCCAAGCCAAATCAGCGTGTGTGTTCAAACAGGCATGTGTGTCTCCTGTCTCTGGGGCAGCTAATGCATGCAGCTGGTGAATGGTTAATTACAAGCCTTGGGGATCAGGATATTTGCAGACCATTCTTACAGTGAGTCATCTTCTCATCCGTCCTCCAGCAATCTCCTCTCTTCCCCCTCCCCACTCAACCTAGCTTCCCTGAGGTCATTTCTGCAAATACTAGATTGCTCATCACGGAGAGCTGGGCTGCGCTTCGGTTTTAATCAATAAATAATAGAATTCTTGTCAGCACCCAAGGGAGGATCCGTTATTTTATCTTTCGGCAAACTCTTCTTCCCCCGCTGCACAAACATGCTTGCCCTGCTGGGGCTGAGCTCAGCCAGAATGAAACTGCACCTACACAGATGAAAGATGTGACACACTTGACCCCTAAAAGCCAGAAAGCGAGGGAAGGAACAAGGCCAGCGTGCAACTTGCCGTGCAATTGCACTGCACTAGCTGCCCTGCCTGGGGCCAGATCCCAAGGATGCTTGATGAGGTGGTGGGGGTGACCTCGTGTCTTAGCTCATCACTGCAGCTTCCGAGATGAGAACACTTCAGCCCTTAAGAAGCCAACACTTCCTCCCAGCTCCCCCACACCTAGGGAAAACAGGAATGTAAGAGGAGGGGAACCTCAAGGAGGTTATTTTTTTTTCTGGTGGTTTTACAGCCTGTTATTTGCAAGGTCGGTGCTACAGACCTCCAAGGAACCCTTTCTTCTGAGTAGTGCCCAGTGCCTCAGGATGATTTACATCTCCACTGTCCCAGAGATCGTCCCCTGGATCACAACAGCTTCCTGGGGGGTCTGTGGCCTGGGTGAATCAGCCCACTGAGTCACTGGCTCCTCAGTTCACACCGGATCTGAAAAGGAGCTGTGGACTTCACAGGCCTGATTCTGGAACCCAGAGCACTTCCAGCAAAGCTAAGGGGAAAAGCAGCATGAAAAAGGGGAAACTTTTTCATCCACTAAGGGGGAATCTTTCTAACCTGAAATCAACAGGCTCTCAAGACAGACACTTTGCAATACACACGAGGTACAAAGCAGAACCTACATCAAACTCCCACTCCAGATAAACTGCCCACAGCCACAGTCACCACTTCAAAGCGTAGGGCTGGTACATGAGGAGGGAAGGACGATCGTGTGGCTAAACGAGCAGGCTGAGAGTCAACAGGGCTTAATTCAGCCCCTGGTTTGCCACAGACTTCCCAGCGTGACCCTGGAGATGTTTCTTCATTTCTAGTTTGATGGGATCCCTATAGATTTGCCTGACCTAGCATAGTGCAAGTATCCTGCCCTGCAGCAGCAGAATTGGTGCTTTCGGGGCACCTGTCAGATCCCAGAGCAGGCTGGCAGTGGCTGGACACGGCCAGGGTGATGGCACACCAGCCTGGGAGATTCCCCCCTCCTTGATATCGGGCAATATCCAGGCTGGAAGTGCCTCTCTCCCGGTGGTGATGCCCTCTGGGCACGGTTCGTTATAGGATGCACAAACTGGACACATCCGGACAACAACTAGTGTGGTAAAAGGCTTAATGAAAGCGAATTAACCCCTTTGGCCAGGGGCAGAGTTCATTCAAGAAACATCGCCTGGTTTTCTCCTCCATCTGTGCTTTCTCCATAGCCTCAGGAGATGGCAAGGGGGGTTGTTTAGGAACCTAAACCCTCCTCCGGCGTGGCCCCCCGGCAGCCGGGTGTGCGATGCCCCGGGCGGGCGCTGCCCCGCTCCGAGGGGAGGGAAGGGGGAGGGAGAGGGGCTGAGGAAGCAGAGAGGGCAAAAGGACAAAGACGCTGCCGGGAGCAGCGGAAGCAGGGAAGGGAGGGCAGAGAAAGGGCGAGCTGCTTTTATTTAGTATTTTTTTAATCGGTTTATTGTCCCCACGTTACACGGAAGGGAAATAAAGAACAGCAATCAAAGGGCTATAATACACGTGAGAGGAGAAGGTATTTATGTCCCCCGACAAGCCCCGTAGTTTCGGGTATGGGTTTCCCCTGCCAGCCTCGATATGCCCGAAAGAGATAAAACTCTCCGCCCTTGGTGGAGGAGCAGGCACCGATCCCCGGCTTTCGGGCGCCCAAAACTGGGCACCCTGTGTGACCCGGCGGAGAGGGAGAAGCTGCGGCCTGGTCTCCCCTCTTACCCGCGGGGCTGGTTTTATTTTCCACGCAACCTCGATCTCCCTCGCTTCCCTTTCCCTTTGATAATCTGCTATTTGCGCCCTTCTTCCCTTATATTATTTGCTTTACATCAGCCTCTTAAACGCGCGGCGGGGGTGAGCGGAAAGGCATTTGGGCTCATCCCGCAGAGCCCATCCGGGATTTATTTCCAGTGGGTGGAAAAGAAACGAAATCCCGGCGTTACCTCCCTGCCCTCCACCAATAATCAGGTTAACTGCGGCGCGGAGGAGAGAGGAAGGGAGCACCTGGGGCCGTGGGGGGGACTTTGAGGGGCGATCCGCGACCCTACCCCCAGCCCCGGCCCCCCCTTTCCCGGCCGCCCCTCTCACCTTTCAGAAAGCAGACCCTGGCCCCGGCCTCGGGCAGACTGGAGAGCAGGGCGTTGAGGACGATCTGAGCCGTGCTGTCCTTCTTCAGCTTCTGCCAGTGCCCCGTGCCCTGGTCCAGCACCACCACGGCGGCCAGGCGAGCGGCCCCCCCC
>NW_009952362.1:2430355-2448693 GCF_000747805.2 Chaetura pelagica | reverse complement strand
CCCATCTCTCCCCCCCGCCACCCTCCCTTCCCCCCATCTCTCCCCCTCCGTATCTCTCCATCCCTTCATTCCCCCTCCCTCCATCCCTCCCCCCCGGCAGCGGGCGGGGGCCGCGGCCGCGCAGGCAGCGTTAGTCAGGCTCTGGGGCAGAGGAATGTGAAAAACGCCGCAAAAATCTTCCAGTCATCGGCCTAAGGCTCATCCCAGCATCATCGCTGCCCGGCAGCGCGGAGAACAGGGAAGCGTGCCGGGGAGGAGGAGGAAGGGCAGCGCTGGGGCAGGTTTCTCACACCAGGCTGCAAAGTGGGTTTCAGTTCCCTTTATTCCCCCCTCCCTGTGTATGTCCTCACCGCCGGCAGAGCCCGAGCACAGGCAGACCTGTCTGCATCTGCCTGCAAGCGCTGCTGCTCAGGGTCTGGGAGCTGCCTGCGCTAGATCCGCTCGGAAAGAGCTGGGTCCCTGCCTGGGCCACAGTTTGCATCGAGGCAACTCTTCTAACCACGGACTGCCTGGGAAACACCCCCGAGGATGTGGTTACCCGGGCCTAGATTTACAGCCGGGTAAGCAAAGGAAGAAACAAGGAGTAAAAAAGCCTGGGACAAAGCAAAATGTGTCATTTCTTCCGAATGGAGATGGGGTCAGGAAGGCCATCTGCAACAGAAAAATTGCTGGCATGGCTGTTGGAGGGGGTTGTCTGTCCCCTTCTTTGTGGTAAACTTTTAGGCTGCAAGACTGTGCCTCAAGGACCTGCAAGACTTACAGACCTGAGGCTGCTCCTGTGGCTAGAAGTTATGACACTAAGACACACAGGAATTAGGAAATTTAGCACTTGTCCTTTCCTTGTAGATAAGTTTTGCAAAATGACCAAAAAGGGAACTGAAAATCCCTGGAAGAAGTTAGGCAAAAGGATAAGCTCCAGCCATGCTCATTACACCCCAGACAGATGACAGTGGAGCTCTCCAAGAGCAGGGTGTCATTTATTCTGATGGTGCCCTGAAAGTATGTTCACCTCAGCAGCAGACAGGAAGTGCCATCCCTGCCTCAAACTGCCTGCAGCTGAACCCGAGAAGCATGAAAGGCTGTGTGAGGAAAACGTTCTAGCTGACTGAAAGAATAGCAACTCCTGGTTTCGAAGCACTTCTTCCTCTTTCAAGCCCCCTGCAGCCCCCAGCTCTCTCCTGACCACCCCCGACCTCCCTCCCCCCTCCTCTGAGTCAGACGGGGTATGAGACTGAATAAAAATAGAAATAGCTTGTGGGTAGGGGCAGATGTTCACAGAGTGTCTCAGCGTGGGTGGTATCTTCACCTGGCCACTGCCATCATGGCCACCTGACTACTTCCCTCCTGCACACACTCTGGGAGTCAGCCAGGCACTGCCAGAGCCCAGGGCTGGGTTAGACATCCCCACATGCTGGCGAGGCCAGAACTGACTGCCCACCATGAGAAGCATCACCACAGCCGTGCTGAAAACCTTCACATCATCCCATGGGCAGGCTGATTCCCCCTCTTGATCTTTCACTAGGTGGGGGAACTGGCACAGGCAGGGGCACAGGCACTTATTCCCACTCACACAGGAAACCTCCAGCACTGCCTTTCTGGCCTCCCAGCCCCAGCTTCAGCAGCCACTTCTCCCTCCCTGAGAAGTAGCCTGACTCCCTCGGGGCTTGGCCCCCAGTAACAGCCCAGCTGGTGAACTGGTCGCAGTGCACCACAGGGAGGGGAAGAGTGGCTGGGGGCAGAAGCTGGCATGTTCCTCCCTCCTGGGAGGAAGGAGGGGGCCTGCACAGTCACACCAGAGCATCATTTCCTCTCAGGAAACCCAAGTGAAATGTGGAGGGGTGGGAAAGTGAGCTTTCCCCACCCCCACTCCCCACTCCTGACTGAAGTGCTGAAGGAGGGGGGTAAATTGTACCACCCCGGGAAATAAAACTTCAGGGAGCAGCCGAAGTTGGGCCTGTGCTGGCAGCAGGGTGTATATCACCAGACCTGACCTGCAGCTGACCTTCCTCCTTTTACACACCTAATGCTGAGCATCCAAACAACTGCCTTTCAGTAGATTACAGCTCTGCTTTTGTTTCTTAATAGAGTGAGTCATGACCACCTTTTTATTAGAAGAAAATAACAAGGCTAACAACAGCAATACTAATGCTTCCTCCGCTGCAGGGTACTGGACTCAGCTGTCCCTGACTTCTCTGCCCACCACCAAAATTACTCAGTTGTACTTGGAAATAAATGAGCAATCGGGGCTGATGCTGTCAGGACTCTGGGACGGACATGGATACTTTTACTCGCTGGAGCAGCTCCTTTGTTTGTCAGGTGCTCCCAGTCAGAAGAAGAAAAGGGGATTGCTGTAAACAGAGGTGGTTGAGTAACTTAAACCACCCTCTGCTTTAGGTAGGAAACTCCCCTCCTCCTTGCAGCACTTTACATCATTCCCAGCGAGATTCTGTTGCATCTTTCTGCTCCTCCTCCTGCTTCCCCTTTATAATCTCTCAGGCTCTTTCGTCCTTTGTTTCGGGCTTTTATCGGGGCTTTCAGATCAGCTGGTTCTTTCCTTTTCTTCTAGGCTGTATTTCCCCTAACCTAGCTTATTCTTCCCTTCTCAGATCCCCACCTCCTCCGGGCTCTTTGTTTCTGCGTCTTCTCAGTGCTGCAAAGGGAAACTATCAGTGCAGGTAGGGAGGGGTGGCTCCAGCTCCTGGGGGGCACCGCTGGACCCCCAACCCGGGTAAGAGCTCACAAGGCACAGCATTCCCTGGGCAACATCCAGCAGGCATTGCTGGAGAGCAAAATGCCACCTTTTGGAAAGGACAGAACTCTAAAAGGGGCTTTAAAAATGGGCTTAGGTTAATAAATGAATGTGCCATTTCTTTGAAAACAAAAGAGACAGGATCAGCCAAGTTTCTAGAGCTGAGGGATGCAGGGTGCTTCAAGTATGCTTCTCACCCCAAGGAGTTAACACCAAACCTCGGCAAGACCAAAGGGAAAGAAAGCCAGTGAGCTCTCTGTGCTGGGAAGAAGACTGTGAGGAAAAGCAGATCAAGGGTCACATAGGAGATCAGGATGGTGGTCTAGAGAGTAACCTAAATGCTGTGGAGTCCTAGTCTGGGGCTTGAGCTTCATCATATCCTTGCTGGGGCACAATCCTGAACCCTCATCCTCTGGGTGGTTGTGAAATGCAAGAAATTCCTCAGATGAACAAAGCATAGCAGAAGAGAGCAGAGAAGATGGGTTGGCATTTCTTTGATGTTATTAAGTTTTCCATAACATCAGTTTCTAAATTTGGAGTGGGTGATGTCAAAACACTTACAGCACAAGCAGTGAGATAAGTTTCTGCTGGTAAATGGAGAGCTGGAATACAGGTAAATTTATACCTGGGGCTAAGGCCAGCCAAGCAATGGCAAGAGGAGATTGTCCAGCTGAGACCTCATCAGTGTCAGGACTTGGTGGCTCTTCACAGAGTCTAAAAGAACAGATCAGATAATGACCTAACAGCCTGTTACAAATTGGTCTCAACAGAATAAGCCATGTCAAATGCTGATTCTAAAGGGTGAAAAGCACTATCAGACACAGACTCTGCAGCAGAACGACCACACCCCTCACTTTAAGGCATCATAGATGTGATCCAATGTTGAACTGGATTTTTATTTTTTTTTTCCATCATAAAACTAATAAAAGGATTAATAATTTCTTGGACATTTTCAATAAAAGGAGTTCATACATTTTTCCCTTTAAATATACATTCTCTAACAAATCCATAATCACAAGTGGCTATTCCCAAATAATTAGAACAAAAATGCATGCCACAATGAGCCACATTTCAGTTTATTGTGGCCCCATTTGAGACCTGGCTTACATTCCCCAATCTGCTGCTGTAAAAGAGAATTAAGATAAATGGTGCACTGGCTGGAATGGGAGTTACCTGCTTTCAGCACTTCTGAAAATCAGGCCGAAAGGGAATCTCAGACTTACGTCTAATTTTTACCTGACTCATGCCTACGTGACTCCACTGACTTCTGCAAGTTGCTGGCCACAGCTGCTGTCAGGAATGAAAGAGGAATAAACCAAACTCCCCATCTCCTTTTAGAAGCCGCTGTTCTTTCTGTTCCACTAGTTGATGACTTAGGTACAGATGGAGAGGCAATTTTTAAAACAGGAATTCCAGCTGTCTTCACAATCAAGTTTCAGTTTCCCCACTTGCCTGACATGGCCCAGAGCATCACGAGCTATCTTGATGGAGCACTTCTGAAAGCCAGCTATGAATGTAAAGAACCCATCTACCCATTTGCAACCATGTACTTACTATCCCTGGGGTAGCTGCAGTAATTGCTTATGTGGGAAAATGATTTGTGTAGTTAGCTGCCTTTAAAGTGAGACAAAGCCCTTTTGTTCTTTCATTAGCTTGCCAGTTCTCATTTTTTCTTTCCTCTTCCTGCCACTGTTCCCCCACACACATTTCTTGCCTTCTTGTCCTGTCTCTTCCCTTTTCCTGGATGCATTTCCCAGGAACCTGCTCCTCTTCCACACTGGCAGATCTTCTCCCACTAACTCAGACATCATCAGCCCAGATGGGTTTTCACTCACACCTCCCAGCTATTCCTGCCCATCGGGTACCCAACCAGCCTCTTACAATGTGAATCCTAGTCCTTGTGTGTGGTTACTGCTTCTGTTGGGAGCCATCAAATGACATAAGAGACTTCTACACGTGTCATTTAATTGATTGCTAAGACAAACACATCTTGGAGAAACGTTCGTTGCTCTGGTCCAGTTCTTTTAGCAGCAAATCTTATCACCACTGAATCTGATTCCCTCTACCTTGGTTTTTCTGACTGACTCATTTCTTAAGCACCAGGTTGTTGCCTAGAGGGTATAATCACATAAATATAATCCACTGCACAGTGTGTGTTACTATGCCCACTCCACTGAGAAAGGTACAGCTCCTGGGTACAGAAATGACTGTTTAAGCTCAAAATGGAGCAGCTCATGCTTTTCACTGAGAATGTTTTAGAGTAATTTCAGTGGGCTAGACAGATACAAGCAAACAAAATAAACACATTCAGAAAACCCATTACACCTCTGTTTTCTTACCAGTAGCAGAAAAAACCCCCACCCCACAGACCCTGCTTGTTCTCAAGGGCCTCCAGGCACACAGCACGGGTCATGATGCAGGCCTCAAACTCCCCCTCTTACTCCAATGGCATGGCATTGCACATCCCACACATGAAAAGCTCTATATCCCACCTTTGCAAAGGAAAAAGAGACAAAAAGTAGGTCTAGGCTTTGGTCTACCGTCCGGATATCACCCTAGATGGTATTTGGGTCTGCTGCAGGTTATCTAGAAGGCAGGGCTGGCTGGTGGGGAAAGAGGAAGCAGCTGGAGCCAGTGGGATAGGGAAGGCTGCAGTGACAGCAGCCTGCAAATAAGGCACCTGGAGCTGTGAGGAGGAAGGAGATAAACCAGACCTCCTCTTTCACCCGGGGTGACATAAGGGGTAATGGGCTTAAAGCAAAGGAAGGCACAGCTGCTGTAGGTGGAGGGGAGGTTTGCAGCAGCAGAGAGTGCAGGGCTGCTCGCCAGGGCCAGCTGTGGTTCTCCACTGCTGAGGGCTCCAAGAATAGGATGAACAAAAGTCTGTCTGGAAAGACTTACACAGTCTTGATCCTGCCCTAGGGTAGGGGTGGGCTGGATGACCTTTTGAGGAGTCTTCCTAAAAGTCCTTGTTTTACAGGCTTGTGTGGATCACATTCAGGCACACAAGTCTGCGACTTGGTAACTATCCTAAAAATCTATTTGATGACAAATTAACCTGAATTAATAATTGGACTAATTTCTTTATTTTCACTGTCTGTCCTTTCTGCTGGAGTTGTTCTGTGGTTACCTCAAGTGTTGTCTCCCTTGCCTGACATCTGAGAAGAAAACAATAATTTGAATTAATTTTTTTTCCCCAAAAAATAAACCTAGTGAATTCAACTTGTAAAAGAGAGGAAATAATTCACATTTTTGTGTTCGTTTTTCCTGGGCTCCTACTTACTTAACCCCATTTAAACTTTGTATCAGCTTATGACATCCGGTGAAAGCACACTACAGCTTATTAAAATTTAAAGCTGTTACTCCAAGGGAAAACACTGAAAGCTCTTTTATGGATTAGCCAAGTCGGCAGGATGTGGCTTCGACTTTGTATCCTTTTGATGGCACAGCCCACTTGAGCATCTTAAAATAAAACTTCCCCATCACTTTCAGCCTGTCACACTTTTCATTCTGTGCACCAAACTGTTCAGTGCCAGTACTATGTTCCACCCCTGTAATTCACAGGAAAAGTAAGAATGTATCATACACTAACCCTATCAAATACATAACTATATTTAAAATCAAGTAAATGTGAAAGTAAATACTCAAAAAATTAAAATGCTGATCATTTAAAAATAGGAGAGCTAAAAAATTTGGATGGTACCTGCCATGTATTGCTCACCTTTGTCCTGTCAGAAGGGCATGATCTGAGGCCCTTCATGATGGTTTGTACTGGTACTATCAAACACAGCTGAACCAGTGCAACGCCTGCACTTCCCTTGAGTCATCTTTGTATTGAAAACTCTTCCCAACACAATGCTGCTGTTTACACTGTAAGTCTTTGCCACAGTTTCCTACTGGCAGAAAGGAGCTGGTGGGGTGACATAGCTGATTTCCTCTGCAGATATGGCAAAGAGCCTGTTGCACAGGAACTCGTGCAACAGAAACTGCCTTGTCGCTCAGTTTGCAACTGCACCCCAGGAAGGCCTTGTAGGCACGGATGAAGTTGTCTCTTATTTAGCTCATGTACCTGGGAAAGGGTGGTGTCCCCTGAGAAAGAGGCTGTTCCTGTGCTTTTGCAAGAGCTCCTTCAGTTAATGCTTTGGTTTACACGAGTGCAGACAGGCCTTGGGTCCTCCGGTGGTCCCTCAACTTCAAGTATTTAATCTCACTTCCTATGACTTCCTCCCTGGGGGCCTGGCAGCCTGAAAGAGGCTGGTGGATCAAATTTAAAAGGGGAATTTCCAGATTTATTAAGACTTTCTTGTTTAACTAACTAAACTAATAAATAAATAAATATGTATATATCAAAGCTAGACTCTTCCCCTAGCACTTTCCAAGTTCCTCCTGGGAAATGCCTCTGCCAACAGGGACTGCTCATGGTGAAGTATCTCCAGGGCTATCTTACAGCCTGTGGCTACCAGATAGTCCCTTCCTACAGTCCTGCTAAAGTGAGTAACAGTCAGTCCTCCAGAGTAGGATGAAAACTGCAACCCTAATAACTGCTGCGCGCTCCATCCCTCCTGCACCCAGAGGGTTTTGCTACACTTTGCTTTGCTAAGTTAAGCAACCTCTGCAGAGAGGTCCCAGCTGAGCCAGGGGTTGTCACACTGGAGGGGCTGGACCATTCTGCACCTTCCCTTCTTCCAGCTCCAGGGAGGGGAGTATAACCTCTGACTGAAGATCAGCACAGGGCTGTAACATTTCACACCACTACAGATGTTTGCTGTGGGAATATGTGCTCAAGGCCTTACAAAACAGAGCTTCTGGGTTGTAAGCTTTGGCAGTCTTTATTATTCATGAACTGTGAGCAGGGACTTCAGTCACAGAGCACATCATCCTGCTCTCTGCCTAGAGGCAGGAAAATCTTGAAATCCAGGGGAAGAAAGTGTGCATCAGTACAAACTCACCGTCTCATCAGCGTGCAACAAAGAGAGCACTCAGGCCAGTCTGAAAACATCCGTGTAGGCAGAAGTCGACTCACAGGGCAAAAGGAGTAGGAAGGGAATGGTGCTGAGCTGGGAAACAATTTGTCACTTGCCAGAACATTTGTCCAGCATTGCTTGTGGTGAAACTGGAAGCCCAGTTTGGAAGGGGGTGGTAAAGTAACCTTCCATGATGATGCTAGGCTGTCATTCCCACCACTTGCCTCTCATTAGAGCATCATACAGACATGCACATTCTCTTTCCTGCATGCCCCAGAACCTCTTGGAAGCCTCCGGGTGCTCTGAGAAGCAGTGCAGAAGTGGGAGTGTGGCTCCAGAAAGCCAGCTAGGAAGGCTGGTTGCTGGGACACACCACCACCCAGACCTTACCGGTGCTTCTCTGGGAATTGAGACATCTGATGCATATTCTGCTGCTAGAATCACCGACAGTTTTCAGTTGTTTACAATATACCTCTTATCTACCAGGAAGGGGAAAAAAATATTTGTTTAGACTGCTTTGGAAAGATCTTGGGCACCTGAACCCATGGGGCTTAGACATACATGGAACAGCTTTCCCTGTGGAAACTGTTCCACCAAACGAGGTCAGTCCTGGAGAAATCAGTCACTGTGCAGCCTTGGCCTTCCTGTCACAACACTTGAACGTACAGACAACAGGCTGCTGAAGCTACTGCTCCTTTCTTTAACCTAGCAACCCCAGGAACTGTCTATTCATGAAGAAAAACTAAAGCTTTTCCAGAAATAAAGCACATTTGTGATATTGTCAGCCTGCACCTTGGGCTGTGCCTGGCACTGAGCTATGAACTCATGGTGAAAGGTAACTCCCTTTTGTACAGCTATGCACAGCACCTTGGTTGCATCCTGTGCTGCTAGCTAGCCAGAAATACCATCATACCATATAGGTGTCCCACCAAGAAACACACACATATTGTCACACTTCTTATCACAAACCTCCAAAGGCAGGGAGCTAAGGCAACAAGGGATTCAGAAGGGAGAAGCTTCCCAGTGATTCCCTCCATCTTCTCCCTTCTTGTGGTGGGAAAGTAAAAGAGGGAAGTTGTAGCCACAGAAGTGCAGCAGCAGGATGAGATAGGCCTGGAGAGTCACAGCTTATCATGTATTTCCCATGTGGTGGCACCATATTGTTACTCTGCCTTCTCAAAAGTTCAGTGTGACAAGACTATCCATGCATTTTCTCCTGACATGTTTAAAGAGGAGAGAACCCAACCTCACTGCAGTGGGTAGACCACAGGAGACCTATTTGCATGTTTTGGCAATACCAAACACCCTTCCTGAAGGCAGGTTAAGTGTCAGATCCTCTTTCCCACTGCCTGCTCAAGCCCTCTCTCCTCAAGGTGGCCTGTAGCACAGAGCACCTTGCAGGGTCCAAGATCAGAGATAGAAATCCTCTCTTGTCTTGGGCAGACCTACAATAAGTCTGGGACAAGAAAAGCATTTCCCTGGGGGACTTCACTCTGATTGCCACAGGTTAGACTGTCATTTCCAGAGGACTCAGTGGAACCAACTCTCACTTTGGACCTTTGCCCTTCCCATGCAGCAGCTTTAAGCCCAGACAGATGAAATGGTGTGTCTGCTGAGTGCTGGCCATCCATCTTGGCCTGGTGTAGGCGAGTCTATTTTAGGATAATACCCAGGTTGTAAAAAAATCAATACAGGTGAGAGGTGGATGTGCCTGCTTCTGCTGCTCTTGCTGTGGGGATAGAAACCTGCAAGAGGAAGAAGGTGCAGATGGCAGGCGACAATCACTCCCCCAAGGAGCAGCAGGTAGGCATCGTTCCCTCATTCAACACTCACCTTGCACTATTCAGATCAGGTCCCAGGGGCTAGTGCTGGAAGGTGTTGTGAGGTTCAGGCTTCTCCCTACAGCCTTATTCCTTAACAAGGGGGCATTGTGCCTGCCCTCGGGAAGCCCAGCCTCATGATGCCAGGCAGCACAAAGGCTTGATTTACCCTCTGAAAGAGCTGGAAACCAGGAAAGAGCCAGAGGCAGCCAAAGCCTGCTCTCCCTGTCTGAGACACTTCGGATTTTGATGCAACAGGGTGATTGGCTGCGGGCACAAGTGAGCAGGGCTGAGGACTGCCTGCCTCTGGTGTGGAACTGAGAGGTGTTGGGCCTTGTTGCTCAGATCCTTTCCATTTCCCATGGCACAAATCAACAAGTGAAGCGCTCCAAATACTCCACAGCCAGATGTGAACATACTCACTTTTTGTTTCACCTCACACTTAAGTTCAAGCCTCCTGCATTGCACATCCACCATGGTGCACCAGAGGAACAATGGGGCCTGATATTTCAAGAAGCCACCTGTGATCCTCCAGCCCTTTGATGCTGACAATGCTCTGCCTGTCAAAGAGGACAATGTACAGTGTGTTGTTCTTTCTCAATAGTTTCTGCACTCCAGAAGAGTCCAGAAACTCCTGCCTGCTGCTGTGCAGCAAGATAACCAAGAATGGAGATACAGGGGTCATTCAAGCATCCTTCTGAATGCAGAAGAGGACCTGCAGAGAGAGAGGAGGGAGCTCATGCCCAAAGGCACTAGCTATCTGTGATCAAACACCAGACTGTCTCTCCCAAGACAAGTTGTGTTGATCGATGACAGCAGCAAGACTCTTTGCCTGTCCTTCCAGACCTCTTGTTCTACCACCTCTCAGTTAAAATATATGAAAAGGATTGAAATTAAGACTATAAGGGAAAAAAACGTGGCATTGTCTGAAGGAAGGTGGAAACATGGAGAGACAAAGAACTTTGTATATCTCACAGAGGGAA
Organism: Chaetura pelagica; assembly: GCF_000747805.2. Taxonomy (NCBI): domain Eukaryota; kingdom Metazoa; phylum Chordata; class Aves; order Apodiformes; family Apodidae; genus Chaetura; species Chaetura pelagica. The sequence goes on along the minus strand of NW_009952362.1, from coordinate 2,438,177 downwards.
GAGCTCAGGGTAGGCAGTGCTAGGAACCACACAGGCATCTGACCTGGAGTGAGTCTTGAAACTATTGTGAGAAATGCCTTCCTCCAGCCATAAATGGGGCAGTCTTCTAGCTCACCAGATAATGACTTGGGCAGGTTGATCCTGACATCCTCCAGACTGCTGTATCTAGACACAAGCACACAGACATGCAAAAAAACTCCCACAACCAAACAAAAAAACCCCAAAGCACTTAACTGGGGCAAGGATATAGCACACACCATTTTTCCCAGTGGACAATTTTATCCATTTATATAGCTTCCACTGTCTGCAGACCCAGTACTTGGGTAGAAGGCAGTTTTCTAATCCTGTCATGATTGATGGGATCATTACAATACATATTTATTGCTGTGTATTGTAGCTGTCAGCCCACATCCTATCATTTTGAACACCCTGGGAGAAGCCACAGTGAGTGTCTGTCACATTGGCTACCATGCAGACATGAGCCAGGGAGGCAGGAGGTAAAGCGACATGCTGAGCTCCGTGCAGGAGGAGACAGAAATAAACCCTGTCTTGTGGCGGACACTCATTAAATACTTTGCTGCAAAAGATTCCCTCCTTCCCTTCCAGGCAGTTCAGGCACCCATGTCAACTGGATACGTTAGGGAAGAATGATTGACATGAGTTTTGACCCTGACATTTGGGATTACGAGACATTACGAGAGCATTGCTGTCATGTCAAATGCCATCCCATTAATTCTCCAGTGAGCACAGGTCAGTGGGAGACAAAGCTCATCAGCGAGCAGAAATTGTGTTGATATTTCCCTGCTGTTAAATACTAATAGCTCTATCTTGTAACTTCAGCCTCATTACCACACTGCAAAAACATCCAGCTACAGGAATTCTCTCTTTCTGGTTTTTAAACTTTTTTCTTTTCTTTTTAGATGAGAGTTCAAGAAAGAATACAGAAGTAGAGACAAATTTGATGCCTGAATTAGATTTTGGTTACAGCAGGCTTCTGTCTACATGATAAATAGCAAGGTTGCTTTAGCTGAAATGTGCATTGCAAATGATTTACAAAAACATCTGGAATTAAACTAATCTTGAGGCATTCTCTTTTGCTATCACACATAAGGGGTGGATTGCATCTGTACAGCAAGGTGTCAGCCAACTTATTCTGCAGAACTAAAAAAATATACTCTTGCTGTGAGTTGCTGCAGGACTGATTTAGGAAAGTTTCCTCCTAACAGTGCTATCCCAGCTTGATGAGCTACATAGTGTCTATTCCTGACAGGGGGGGAAAAAAAAAAAAAAAAAAAAAAAGCCACAGAATAAAAGGCAGAGAGGGAGGAAAGAATGGAGGTCAATTCTTTCAAGTCAGAAGGGTTATTTCTCATCAGCTGCTGCAGAATATTTTGTCTGTCACTTTCCAGGAGAAAATAAGCTGCAGTCCTATAGAAAATTTTGCTGGATTACTAGAATTTAAACTTGAAATGTTCTCGCTCATCTGGCTGGCTTCCATTGGACGTGGTGGATGAGACCAGCACAAAAAACCAGTGATGGGAAGCAAAAAGTCAACCAAGTTCATATGAGAAACACAACTCACATTTTTAGCAGTGAGGATGATTAACTACTGAAACAAACTATCAAAGGAAGTGGTGGAGTTGCCCTCTCTTGATGTCTTCAAACAAAAAAAAGCTCCAGTCAAGTTGGAGTTATGGGGTTTGGCTTGGGAACGTCTGGATCAGATCCTCAGGCCTTAGAAACGATGAATTGGCATCCGTGAAGACACGGGGATCACATGGGTGTCCCATGTTCCGACACACTGGTTGAAACCGCTCAGAAAGTTGCTGCATTGTTGCTACAAACAAGCCATGTGTCTGATAGTTCAGACTGGCCCTCTTATCTCTGCAAAATGAGTAGGCAGGAGGAGCACATCCTGGGAAAGCAGCTATTTTACACCTATAAGTGTTTAAAAGCTGACAATGACATCTTGCTGCCTGCACCAGCCCTAAACGAAACCAATACTTTAAAGACAGACTTGTAACATGTCATCAAAGCAACTGATATTTGTAGTGACAGGTGAAATAAAGGTGCATGGAAACACTTGCTTTTGCACTGAATCCACACAAAGATCAAAGTGCTTACAGAAGGGAAATAGAGAAGGGAGAAGACCCCTGCAGAGAGAAAAGGGGGAGCAGAGCTGCCTGGTGTGATCATGTATGGGATCCCACCCAGGGAATCCCTGGATCCTGGGATCCCACAGCTCCTGGCCCCTACATGAGGGTCTGGACTGAGCGGGGTTGTATCACTAGCTCTCTTCCAGGAGGGAGCTGATGTCCCCAACCCTCATGGTGAAAACAGTGCTCCCTGAAGCCACCACACAGTCAGGATCCACCTCACTATGGCCACTGTCACCTCAAAGGATGAGGCTCAGACACAGTTGACCCCACAGACCTGAAAAATTTCTCCAGCCTCAGCATGTCTTAATGATGGAGGGCTTGTCCTTGGTGGGTCCCCACCAGCATGGTTCCTCTTGGTCTGCTGTGGTAGGTATACCTGAGGTTTTGCAGCCCAGGGCCCAAACACGAGGAGTGCAGCTTCAGAACCTTGGGAAACACAGAAAAATTGGAAGAAAGCTGAATATTTGTATCTGTTGTGGCTACAGCCCATTTGAGACTAGCAGCTGTTTAAACAGTCTCGGAAGTAAAGCTCTGCTTTCACCCAAGCCAGGGACCAGTTTGTCCTTATGGGGAAGTCATGATCTTCAACTTCTCCTCATTTTTCTTGCACATGGGGTGAAGAGTGTTGAAATGCAAGAGTACATGAGTGTTCTTCCTGTCCATGGGCAGAGAGATCATCAATGCACAATCTATTAACTAAATGTGGAATCATTTTCCATTTCTAACAATTTGGGTTGATGCAAATTAAAATCATTCAGCAAGTTCTGCTCTACTGGGTAGTAGAAACTCTCCTTCTGCCATACTAGAGACAAACAGAAAACCCAGCAGGTTTACACTTACACTTTCAATTAAGCCTTAGCCATCCGACAGGATAACTTTGCTTTGAATAATATCCACCCAAAGGGTAGCATTGTGCCTTGTGCCTTGCAGATCTTTGAGCAGTTGGCTAGGGTGGACATAGTGAGCCTCAGGTGGGCCTACCATTGACCTCCCCATCAGAGGATGGTGCAGCCTGCTGCTCCAGGCCTGCTGCCATGCTCATGTCCCAGGACACCTCCACAGCTCTGCTTCCTCCTTTGTCTGCAAACATCAATCCTTCCCACTGTCAGCAGAGGAGAGATGCCCTCCTGAGCAGAAGAAAAGTTTTGCTTTCCCCAAGGCCACAGATTGCATGAAGGCTGGAGGTTGGACAGTGCATACAGGACCCAGCAGGGTATGAGAACAGAGGCAGCAGCAAGCTCACCAGCAACTGAGTTGAAGATGTTTGACAAAATTTTTTCAGTATGTGATGTGCACCAGGCCTTGTCAAAACTGGGTTCTCTAACAAAGGTGGCCTCCAAACAAAGGTGGTCTCCAGCACATCTTACTGCAGAGGGTTCCCTGGACCATTCGACATGCACTACTGCACAACCCACCTCCTTGCATTCTCCTAACTGTAAACCATCCAACAACTGTTTGCCCAGGATAAAAGCAGCAAGATTTGGATTTGGGCAACTTCCAATGCAGTTGAATTACTAGAAACAATGAGGAAGAGCATTTTCCTTATAATTTCAGGGAGTTTCCAGGAATTATATGTATTTCAGAGCTCTCCAGTGGGCTTTCCTAACATTTTGTGAGCACAGAATGAAACATCAGAAGTAGTGGAAAGAGACAGAGAGAGAGAGGCAGTGCCAGCGATAATGAGATAAGAAAAGCAAGGTGTCATCATGTGCCTGATCCTGCAGTCATTATCTCAGATGTCAATTCCCATTGCTTTCATCAGGGTCTCAGGCAAAAAGAAGGAATGCTGGATCTGGTCCAGCGTGTGTGATGATATCAGTGGTTCATTGTCACAGAGCTGGGAATTACTGCCAGCATGTTAACATCCCCTGCCACCCACACTTCCATTCTGTACCATCACATGTTCTACAGATTTGCTCACTGCTGCTACACTCTGCTCAAAGCATCGTAGCCCTAAAGCTTTGGTCCGCAGATTTGGGTTTCCTCCTGCCATTCGAGCCACATGGCGCTCCTACCAAACCAAGCTATAGGGCCCATCTGTGCCAAAAGCCCACGGTAGGGCTCAGCAGCCAGAGGCATGGGGAGGGGAGATTAGTCAGCAGGCAGAATGGCTGGGCTTCCTGGCCCATTCATTTGTTTGTCTGACTCCAAGTGTGATGCAATCCAGCAGTGGTGTGAGGGTGCAGGGGTTTCATTATCCACCCACTCACCACCTACATTTTCTGCCCCTGACCCACTGTGGAGCAGCACACCTGCGCACCAACAACCTCAGCAGGTTTGGGAGCATTTGGCACCCACAGCTGTATCTTTTGGTGCTGTGCAGATATGTAGTCAGACACTGTCTTGAAAAGAAAAGAAAAGGAAAGAAAAGCTATAAGAAAGAGGAAAGAGCTTGCATCTTCTATCACCCTATGGCTTTATAGCTCTCAGGGCAGAGAAGAAGTGAAAGTGACCCACAGGCTGAACTCTGGTTGTGTGCATGTAGATGTGGAAGACGAGCTCGGGCATCACTGGTTTTGCTGTTGCTATCAGGCCTAGAAATTTTGCTCACCCTGTTTATTAACAGGGACCACCCGTCCCTCAGCTCCCAGCATTCCACTCCAGTTCCCAGTGAGATGTGGTGACACCAGCGGTGCAGCCGCGGCACTCCCGGTGAGTGTGGGAGAAGCCGCACTCTGCTCCCTGCCCGGCTCCCAGCAGCGCTCCGGGCCGCAGGCAAACAGCTCCCGACATCAAAGCCAGGAGGAAGGGACAAGGCATGATTGCATTTGCTTGTGGTCAACAACAAACCTTACCTCTCACTACCGCTCTTTGTATGCTAATCTACCCTTCATTTTCTCCCCCACTCTCCCCAAGATGGACTCCCTCCTGGATCTGATAAGAGCCCCATTCTCATTAGGCAATTAATTAGCTGGGCAAACACAACACTGAAGAACCCAAAACCCAAATAACATTGACGTTCCCTTTCAGAAACTCCTGTATCAGGCTTTGCTGAGGTTTGTGCTTTTCTCTTGTGTATCTGACTTTTCACTGCCAGCTCCCTGCCCACTGATCCTTTATGGATGTACCTAGAAACAAGGTCAACCTGCTCGAACTGTGAGGACTTTCTGAGTCCTCTTCCATTCAAGTCCCTGTGAGGCCCCATGTGGACTTCACCGGCTGCAAAGCATGAGAGGATGTCCTTTATAGACTGAAGCCTCAGGTGAAGAAGAGCCCTTGTGTTTAGCATTACATACCTACCATGGACCCCACTTCCTGCTGGCCTACGACCTGACTGCCCAATGCCATTTGAGCTCAGAGAAATGTCTTGCAAAGGTTGCCTTTCCCTAGCTCATCAAGACTACACTGCCACCTGGCCAGTACCCAGGCACTACCAAGTTTCATGCACATCTGATGCCTCTTTGACACCTCAGTACCATCCCTGAGCTGTAGGATCTCTCCCTGCTTTTCCCCTATCCTCAGTGAAGCACAGTGAACAGGACAGAGTGATGCACTGCAAAAGACGTGTCCCTCCAAGGAGCTCTTCTTCACAAAGCTGGGTGCAGAAACAAGAGGTTCTGGGCCCCTTTGCACAGCACTGATAGCTCTCTACAGCAGCACTTGGACTAGTAAGGGCAGCCTGCATATCTCACAGGTGGTCTAGCCTTCTGCATGCCCTGATTTCATAAAGAATGAAGAAAATCAAGGGAGTGAAACCACAGATGAGTCAATGTTTACTAGTCAAATAGGACCCATGAGAGGTGAACTGGGGACTTGACCATGAAAGTAGATACAACAGGACAAAAGAGTGGCTGCAGAGGAAGGGCAGCCTTGGCAGAGTGAGGGGAGTCTGCCAGGGGACAATCTGTCACCTGCAGACTTGTAGGTCAAGATGGATGAAACATAGGCTCTTGGAGCTGGAAGAATGTGGTAGGTCAACAAAAGCTCAAAATAAGTCCAAAGCCATAGGTTACCTTTCAAACCTGGCATCCAAAATGAACAACAAAGTCAACAAGCTCCTGGAGGTACCTGGTTTCCAGGCAGTTGGGTGTACAAACTCCTAACACACTCAGAGGCACTCAGGGAGAACTGAACACTGATTTAGGCCAGCACAGAGAAAACACTGCAGGGTCTGGGCGGAGAAAGGCTTCAGAAACCAAACCCCATCCTCTGCTTTACAGTGACGGGAAGGGAATCCACAACTGTGACTCTTGGTCTGCTGGGCACTGGGGCTCAGAGGGGCATCCCAAGGTACCTGTCCCATGCATATGTGTTTCCGGGGTGTCTGAGAAGGGTGGGATGGATGGGGGCACCACCCTGGCACATACAACAGTTTGGACTGGAGCTCTCAGATGCACCTGACCTTGAGGGGCTATGCCAGGCAGAGCTCAGGTTTTGAAGATGTTCTGCTTTTCATCCAGCTCCAGCTCCAAGAGCCACCCTGCAGTTGCACGTCCAGCCGTGCAGCACAGCCACCCGGCTCCCTCCTCACCCTCACCAGGAATGCAGCCAGCAACACGCTGCGCAATAACCCAGAGCAGGATTGCAACCACTTCAGAGGAGGTTTCCCCTGGAGACACACAGAAGACTGAATTTGTTCTACGTTTCCTGTTTGACAGGTCCTCAGAGCTCTCTCACACAGCCACCCTCTCACCACAGCACTGCCAGCAGCCCAAAACCCAAACATAACTCAATCTCATTTCTGCCAAAACTACCCCAAGGGCCCCATTCTTTGGGACACTGATGGAGGGAGCATGTGGGGTTAGACCCCTCGTAGATGGGGCATGGCAGAAGGGACATGGCCTGCTTTCTGCCACCAGCCAGCTGATGTCCTGTTTCATATTTCAAGGCTGTTTTAAGACCCCAGAGGCAAAGCGATCTAAGAAGTGGGATGAGGTTTCAGCCCCCACCTATACATGCACAGGAATCCCTAATTCAGGCCAGTGCTGAGCCTGGTTCTTCCTCCAAATCCCAATTGCTCCATGAACTCTGGTGGGCTTTGGCAGCCTCTCCTTGCAAGGGGGCTTCACACCTTTCTGTGCTCCTGCGTTACCCCCATGTGCAGCCCCAAAGACTGTCAGCAAGGTCAGCAAGATGCAAACACCCCAGCCCCCCACACTGTCCCGTGGCTCTAATTGGCAACAGATGAAGCCAGACTATTTCCTGAGAGACAAGAGTTTTAACAATCCCTAAAGCCTCTTAGGCAGCAGCAATATCCTAAATGGGAGCTTTATTCTCTGCACCACTCAACAGAGCCTGTATTCAGACATGAAACGCTGAAATACTTGAGGGACTGGAAACCTTCTCCACAGACCTGGATCATCCCAGATCACCCCAAGGAACTGTGGAAAATACTCTCACACCCATGAGCTGTAAAGGCCAGGGGGAACGGGATGTCCCAAACCAGAAAGATCCCTGCTGGATTCAGAGGTTCCTCTCCAGCTCTGGATTCCCAAACCCCACTGAGTCTCCCTGTTCATGGGGGCACTTCTCACATCCTGACCAGTCCCCTGGGCAGGGTGGGACATTCTCCTGAGTGAAACCCAAGAATGCACAAGGATGTTTTGCTCTTTAGGAAGCAAGAGGCTTCCCTACATGTGCAAACCAGAAAAATGGAGGACAAAGCACCCCGCTTGTCCCCTGTCCCATGCTCAGGAGCGGAGGGCACCTTGCCAATGGGAGCA
>NW_009952362.1:2421701-2429731 GCF_000747805.2 Chaetura pelagica | reverse complement strand
GAATGAACTTGGGTTCACTGCAGCAACCTTCTCCCTGGTCTCATGCACCTTACACCACTCTTGCCCAGCATCCTCCTGGCCAGGGATCCACAGCCCCTGCTGCTGAAGGGTGAGGGAGGGAGCCAGCAGCTGCCAAGGGTTCACGTGAGCCTACAGCATGTGTCGAGAAGCTCCTCTAATCTCAGTGACCTGGACAGGTGGACAGCAGCCAGTTGCCATCACTGCATCCTAAGCAGACATGCTGCAAAGTCAAGGCAGTGTTACCACTGGGGCAGTTCAAAGGAAGCAGGGAGGGGGGGCGAAAGTTGCCTGGCCAGTCTAACTGCATTTGGTTGATCTGATTTCAGGCATCTGCTAAGACACAGCATGCCTGTTTATCATAATCAGCTTACTGCACAAGGACAGTGTTAACTAGGCTTTACTGGATTAAAACCTGCCAACTAATTCATAGCACCTACCCAACCAGTACAAGTGGGCTGAGTCTCTGTGCTTTACAACATTTTAGCTAGCATTAAATAAAAGGGGGAGCACCTGGAGAAGGTGTAAGGGTACAAAGTCCCTATTTATCCATCAGCATTACAAGCAATCCCACAATGAAAGTGTGCAGGAAATAGAGGCTCACAGACCAAGTGCAGACAAGTAAACACAGAGCAGAGCCATAAAAGCAGTGAGCACAAGGACTATATTTTGACAGGTTCCCTCTCATTCAAACTGATCAAGGTTCACTCTCAAGTCACCAGCACTATAGCTGAATGTCAGCTGTAAAATTCAAACTAAACTGGAACTCACAGATAAAACACATAATTAAATGAGCCTGGAAGTGCTAATATAGATGAGGAGCTGGGGATAAAGTAATGCAATGTTTATTTTAATGTCCCAAGAAGCAAATGTTAACTGCAGGGGAACCACATCAGATAACACTGGTGTGAGCAAAAATGAAATTTCACCAATCCTACAAAAGGAAATGTAAGAATAAAGTTGTGCTTACAAACCTCATAAGAGGAATTCCCACAGTGGAGTATGACTGGAAACCCTCAGTGGCCATCACCACACCTTGGGGCAAACTCAAGTCCCTCTCTAACCTCTCATCTAAGACTTGTCTCTCTGGAGTCCCTGTAAAGCACAAAACATCTGATTTAAATATTTAAAGTGCTCCCTGTGAAGCTTATTGTTCTCTATAGAATTGCTCCACATTTCAGTAAACTTCTTCTGGTCATTTATCAAAGGGGCCCTCAGATCATTTGAGATAAGTTTCTGACCAGGACCTAAGTGCTACAAATCCTTGCTTAGGAAAAAACACCAACACATCCAAATCCAGATGCCTTCCTGACATTGCACCTATGGGTATTATCTCATCCATCCTCCTCAGGAAAGCAGTGGCCAGACCATTAAGTGGAAGAGGCTGCAGCCTTACCAGCAAGTTGTTCAGAGCTGTACTGAACTCCCCTGCCCAATGCTCTAATCATCACATCTCCACCTGTGCGAAGTGCTTTTCTCTCAGTCCTCTTGTTGCTCTGGGGTTTGAGGAGTCAGATTTAACCACAAAATCCCAGAGACCCATCTGGCAGGGCCTGACCTAGAGGTTTTCTTACTAGCTTGTGAGGGAGGTGCTCTCCAAGCCCAGCTCCTGTGGTCCTACAAGTTATCTCAAGGCAGCTGCTTTGATTAAAGATGAATGCAAACCGTGTCCCCTGAAGCCTTCGACATTAGAAGCAAACAAGAACCCCAGTGTGTTCTCGCATGTAAATCCCACACTAGGGGACAAGGGGAAGTGGGTTGACTCAGGATTTTTGCATGTTTGAGGTCAGCAGAGCTGATATTTGTGCATTGACACATTAGATAATTAAATGCAGAGTCAGGTGTTGGCTCTAAGCTTCTCCTTCCTCCATTCAAGCCTCCACCTCCTAAAACAGGGGACAACCTTTGATTTCCAAGTAACACCCACATCCTTACATAAAGATATGTAAGGATCCTCCCAGGGTGGATAGGGAGCTACTGCAGCTGCACCAGTTTGGCTGTGGCTCCTACCCACATCCTATAACACAATGCCTGATGACTTCCCCCTGATGGGCCCTGCTCCCTGCACTACAGAAATCCCCAGATCCTGGTAAAGAGAAGTCGATGTAGATGAACTAGAGCAAAATTCTCCAAGAAGGCAAAAAATAGGCCCAGAAACACACTGAGCCACTCTCAGGACCTGCAAGATGACCAAAGGTTTCACGCATTAACACCCCTTTTTGCCTGGCTAAGTCCTCACAGTGGTCAGTGCTGCTTGTCTGGTCCAGACACACCCCAGAAGGAGGTGTAGGAAGGAGTAACTGGGAGGGCCAGAACAAGGCATTAAGTCTGATATTACACTGATCCTATTAACCCAAACTGGGAAGTTGCACATTCCAGGCTGAGTCCCTTGGCATGAGTTGCCAGACTGAGCATTTATCACCTGGCTCCCACCTGGGGCTGCGCTCCATTCAGTAGGACTCTGTCCCAGCAGATAAAGCACATTTACTACCACCTCCCTGTTTATGCTGCTGTTGTCTAATTTGCACATGAGCAATGTGTTGAGGTAAAGCCTCCAGCTGCTGCCCCTGGGCAGCCTTTGCAGTGGTTGGAAGGAATGGGGGGGAGGTGATAGGGCCAGGCTGGAGCACGAGGGCGGAAGGCACCAACCCCAAATATTTTTCTCTCCCACCCACTCCTGCTACTACTGGCACATTTATTTCTGCAAGCACTGATCCCTCATGACTCAAGCAACACAAACCAGACCTGGCTCCTCTGTAACACCCACATCAAGGACTCCCTCTTACAAGGAAGTCAGTCTGTGTGTAAAGCCTTTCCAACAACAAGGCCTCCTCTCATTCCCTGAGTCCTCAAACTTGCCATTGACACCTCTGCAGCCATGGGTCTTATCAGCTGGGGCAAAGCAGCTGCAGGGGAGACAATCCAGACACATCCAGGAGGACACATCCTTATCTACAGCAGCAGATAAGGACTATGCTACACCCATCTCAAGGCATCATGAAATTCTGTACCTGGGAGATTTCCAGGATTTAGGACACTTTGATGGGGAGCTGCAAGGAAGCCAGCATGAGCTGAATGGAGCATAAAGGCCCAAACAGTGATTATTATTTTTTTTTCCTCTCTTGCTTGCTTGTTACAGTCTTCTCCTCACCCTGCATCTCAGTTTCCCCATCCATACAAAGCAGCCAGTGATGCTCAGAGCACAAACCACTCTGTGTTGTCAAAGTGCTTCTGGTGGGAAGCTCAAGCACAGCATAGGAGACAGCTTAATGCACTTCAAAAGCAGCACATGATACCTGATGCTTGATGTGTACAATAATATCTATGGAGTTTTTGTACTGGGGCACTGCAAAGTCACACCCTGCTGATAGATCTCCTGTATGCACTGGTCCTGAGGAGGTGTGGGAAGGATTCATCACCTAGATATGCAGGAGGCTGAGGACTGTAATGATTAATCCTTCCCTGTGATGTGGAGGTACTACGGGACTCCAGCCTTTGGCCAGACTGGCAGAAAGCCAGATACTGGATAAACAAAGATCCAAAAGACCATTTTTGTCTCAAGGTATCTATAACCAAGATGCTCAACAGGAATCTTATGTGCAGCACTGGAGAATCCAAAGAGAAGGTGGTGTAGTTACACATGAATGTGGAAAGTATTCTGGGCTATTGCAAAGTCAACATTGCACACTATGCTGCAATAATTTTGGCATGATAAAGCTACTTGTAGTTTGTAATGCCTATGTAGGATGGAACCAGCATCATTCCCAAGCTGGGGCTGTGCACTCCAGGATTCCTATGGGTATTGAGATTATAAAGCACTAGTTTTTCCTTCAGGAAACACTGGCTAACATCCACTTCTCACAGAACATGCTCAGCCAGGCAATCCACACTCGCACGGCCCCATTCAGACCTGAGCTAAGCACAGAGCCATCCTTCCCATCCAAGAAGCTGGTGGAGGAGATGGACACCTCAGGGGACAGTTTTGCAGCTGCGCTGATTTAACAGCCAGTTGCTCCACCCCAGCCCCACTACAGTGAAAATATAGAGCCATCCCCTGTGCACCTGAGCAGAGTGAACTGAGTTCCTCTTTGCCCACATGGTGAAGCAGGTGGACAAAGATGTGTCCTACATGCCCCTGCCAGCTCCTCTCCAAATCAGCAGTACATCAGCCACACTGATAAGCCAGGAACCTACCTACCAGAAAAAAATATGTATGGCAGCAAAACTGTACAAATGGGAAGTTCCTATTTAATCTGCAGCATTAGCTGGGGTTGTTTCAGCATTAGGCACACCAGAGATCAGTTGCTAGTAGGTTCTTTTTGGTGTACTCTTACAAAAAAAGTCCCTTAATTACACCCTAAATTAGTCTGTGGCTTCAAATGAGGAAAATCCAAACCACTTCTGCTTCTCAGTTGCAGAAGAACTCCTGAAAATTTTTTAAGACTATAAAAAATCCCAGAACCAGTGTACTGTCCACCTCTCATGCTCTTTGACTGCTTGCAGGCCACTCCAGGTCTGTGGTTACTGATTGCCTCTCTGTTGCATGGGCTTTTCCCGGGATTGAGCAGGCAAGCTCCAAAGCCAGTCAACCACTCCACCATTGCTTTCTAAAATTTCTTACAAGGCAATGACTAATGCAACTGATTCTCTCACCTGATGAATAATATTTGCAGAGAGGGTGGACTGGCTGTCAGGAGACCACTTGTGACTTGGTATAATTTTTATCCCCGTCAGCAAGTCACTTTTTACCTCTCCATTTCTGTCACCTTTCTTAGTTTTCCTTTTTAGAGGGGTCAAATAATCTCACACTATATCCTCTGTAATGGTGCTGGGCTGTGGTTCCTCGAAGCTGCTCTGCTGCTTTCTCTTTTCAAATGAAAACTGGGAAGCACAACTGAACTGGGAGCACAACTTAATGTCCCTCCCTTTAAAATGTCATAAAGCTTCTTAGTTCTCCTTTGAGAGCCGAGTGCTATTTTCTGTGAAAAGTAATAAAAAAATAGGTACAGTGAGAGGATAATCAGCAAAAGTTGTTATTAAAATCAGAGGGATGTGGTTTTATAACAGCCAAGGTGGAGCTCAGCAATGCAGTGTAAGATCACTTGTCCCGAGAGCAAGAGACTGAACTTCTCCCAAGCAGAGGTTTTAGCAGTGCTCCAAACATCCTCTGTTCAGAGGAAACCTTGTTCATTAATATCTCATATGACATAAAAGCCTTTTGCTTTTCTTTTGGCGAGAACAAAAGTTATTCCAGTTATACAAGCAGGATCCCAAGATAGCTATTTTTTCCATAAGGAAATATGTGAGTTCAAGGTTTTTATTTTTAATACAGGAGTCTTGGACTATCTACCAGAACACAACATGAAAACAGCTACCCTGCGAGAGACCAAAGACCCTTCTAACCCAGTATCCTGTCTCCAGCAGTTGTCCACAGCAGATGTCTAAGGGACAAGTAGGAGGTGCAGGGAGGCAAGAGCACAAAGACAAACCTTCTGTTTGGGTGCAGGACCACTCAGTCCCACCCATGAGATGCTGCTCAACCTCAGCTGGAGCAAAGGCCCCTCTCACACCTGTCACCCACCTTCTGACATGAACAAGTACTCAATAACTGTAAAGCATCTGAGATTTCTCTTCCTGAGGGCCTCCTTCCTCAGCTGCTACCTCTGGTAGGAACTGAAATAGGTCAATACAGAGAAACTAATGAAAATCCCACCCTTCAATAGGGGTTGCTTATGATATTGGCTCATCCTGAGTCATGACATAACTCTACCCAGTAACCCACATATTGCACACAGGGTATGTTTGCCCTACAATCAAAGAAATATTCATTGAGATGTTTACTGCAACCAGACATTATATAATAGTTGTGGCTAGTCTCACTGGCTACATTGGTCACATAATTTAATAATTCCATCCTGATAACATAAGAGTAACAGGAAACAAACAAGCAAAAACCCCAGAGAAATCCTGTCAACAAAAACCTCTCCAAATAAATTTGCACTGATGTTATACCTCAGAACTTCCTCCTCAGTAGAGGATCTGGAGCAGTTGCTGGGGCCAACTCTGACCAGACTTGAAAAGCACCTAAGTGCAGAGAGTCAGAGCAGCCTGTCTAGTCAGGGTTTCTAAAGCACTTAATTTTTTCAGGTTAAGAAATAAATACATAAATTTGAAGCTTGGGTTGAGTTCCCAGAGAAGCTACAGCATTAGGGTGGGATACGTCTTCTGCCTGTGCCTGTTTTATATTTGGGAGTTTGATCTTTCCTAGTTTTCTAAATCCCTAAGCAAAAGTACCTCTAGAGAATTACTTGTCCCATCTTAGGATATCAGGTAGGATGATAAGGGGAACTAACCTGTACAGGGGCTTCTCTTCTTTAACTGTAAGAGGAATTATACAACTAGTTGATACCTTGTGTTTGGGTGATAAATACTAGGTGAGAAGAATTTCATTACTAGGTGCTCACATTGGTATTTTAGATGTGAATTAAGCGCTAGGAACTTAAGTTCTGCTTTCAGGTAAGAGGACTTTGGTTTTAGGATGCTTTTGGAAATAGTCCTCTAAATACGTATTAACTGTAACTGCAACAAGGGATAGGAACCAGCAAACCAATGTTCCTTCCCAGTTCTCCTTGTGGGTGTTTCAGCAAACCACTAAACACTGATGTCCTCATGCAGCACTGAGCTGCTTCTCTCCAGCTTGGCCACTGTCAGGGTGGCAAGTCCTCCCTGGGAAAAGTTTCTGCAGGGAGTCCTGCTGCAGCTGTTGGCGATGCTATAAGAGCTGTGACAGAGCACACATCATCTTAGCACATCTCAGGAGGCATTTTAAGGTCTCAAACACAAGCCACTCAAAGCAGGGATAATTTTGCATTTCGGGGTCTTCTCCAGCTAAGTTTTGAGCATCCCCAACAATAGCAATCGCACAACCCCTCCAGGCCAGGCCCCTGTCCTGGTTCCTGACCCCTCATGTTGCATAAAACATGAACATCTGCCCAAGAGGGCTGCCCTGACACATGGGGGGTCTGCCTTGGTTTTTCTCAGCCTCCATGAGCTCGCTGAAGAAGTTAATTTCAAATCCCTCTATATAAAAACCTACTTACATAAGGCCTAGACACATGATAACTCAAAACTGCTGCGCAGATTAAAAGCTTAATGGTCCATCTCTTGCCCGTCAAAGTATTCTGTGAAAACTCTACCTGCTAGTTATGGGTCTGCACACAGGCCTGCTGGGTTTATTTTTGCTATGTTATTACAACGTTGTACCTAGCAGGGTGAGCTGAGAGGTCAGGGCTGCAGATCAGTAAACAGGAACAAAACTGGGAAATCTTGAAGACAACTGCAAAGCGGAGTTTTTCCACTCAAAGTTTGATCTATTATTGTAATGAATGTTGCATCCTGCAACAGGAAGGTAGAAAAATAACAGGAAGGATTCCAAAGTGAAGAGGACAAACCTGCAGTCAGAGAGAGCTAGGCAAAGAAAGTCTTTGCAAGCTCATCAGCTTTGACTGAAAAATGGCTTGCAGCTCACCCTGCATAATGTGATTTGTGTGCTGTTCAGAGCAATCATTAGACGAGGTAGTTACTGGCTCTGTTACGTATTATGCTACAGGTGCAAGGTCTGGAATCCCACATAATTGCTGCATAGATCTAGATTTAGCTTATCATCATTTTTTATGTTAGCTTTCAAAAGAACAGAAAGAGCTTTGCAGTTGCCCTGCACTGGGCTATGAAGCCAGAGTCACTCAGCTTTACCAGTGACCCCCCCAGCCAGGGGCAGGGCTGCGAGAGGGATGCACAGCTCACACATGGGCAGAGCTGCATCCCACTGCAACGGCCAGGCAGCCAGATCCAGTATTCAAGAAGAAAATGAGCCAGGAAACAGGTAAGGTCCACGTATTAGCTACCTCTCTGAGTATATTAAGGACACCTTGGGATACCCCAGAAGCTCCCCAGCCTCCTGAATCCTCATAACCAGAGCCTTGTGGAAACAGATGGATAGGGAGGCCAAGGTC
>NW_009952362.1:2410326-2421518 GCF_000747805.2 Chaetura pelagica | reverse complement strand
TAGGGGAAGGAAGGCAGCGGCAGGGGTGGTCCCACAACTACATCACCTGAACCCTCGTCCTGGGTTTTAGACACAAAAACATCAACGTTACCTAGTTAGTCTGTCTTGGCAAGGGGATGCCGGTTTTGTTTAGAAGCTTCTAGGGAAGCCGTGCCCTTGGGGCTTGTTCAGACGAGTACATCCAGGGAGTTACTTTCCAGCAGCCTGCACGGGTACCGCGCTGAGGGCAGAGGAACCCGGCGCTGTGCCCCCCAGCCCAGCCGAGCCCTGCCGACCGCGGCTGCTGTGTCACGGCGTCCTGCTCAGCGGGGCAGAGTGACCCACACCGCCCCCGCTCTCACTCCTTCAGTCTCACGCAATCCCCACCGGCAGGGTCAGTAATTAACGCTGTGCTCACCACCGTGGGGTGGGGTGTAGGGTGGAACCACGGGACCAACAAATAAAACCAGGCCACTGAAACCAGGCCAGTGTCCTTCGAGCAATGTCACCTCTGCAGGCAAGCAGCCTGCTCTCCCTGCGGGCACCCTGAGAGCACAGCTGTGAGGGGTGGCACCGTGTGGTGCCCAGTGCACAGGAGGGCTGGCAGGGCTGAGAGCAGGTGAGCCCAGTGGTGCTCTGCCTCCAGACAAGTGTTTGCTGGTGGGGAGCAGCCTGGGCAGCTGAAAAGGAGGAGCAGAGGAGCTGTGACCCCACTACTCGGCTTCTCTCACCTGGTGTGGGTGAAACCCCAGCAGTGGAGCAGAGCTTCGTGTTCTGAGTTCAGGCAACTCCCAGATCCTCCAACAGCACAAGTGTGGGACTCCTGTCCTTGCTCTTCATCCAGGCTCTTTCAAAGGAATCCCCCTTTTTGCTCCCTATATATGGGAGATTTTAACACTTTTTTTTTTTTTTTTTTTTTATTAGGAAGGAGATATGAATACCTCTAGCCATGGGAAACCAGGACTATCCTCCCTCAGGAAATCCTCCGATTAGAAGCTGAATTTTCAGATTCCTTTACTCATCTGATTATTTGCTGTGAGGTAAAAAGGTCTTGACCTTTACTGCAGGGAGGAGTCTTCCCCAAGAAGCCAACCAAATCTGCTGCCATGACATAAAAATCACCTGTTACAAGATGTAGGGCTTGAGTCCAGCTGGGAACCCTTTGTCCTTAGGCTTTCCAGGTGCAGAAGAAACAGAAAGCCCCTGTCTCAACAGGCTTATAATTTGGGACAAAAAAACCCAACAGATGAATACAGACAGATGCCCCAAAAGTACCAGGAAGGAGTAACAACCATTAGACTACGTGTAGAGCATTAAAGACACCATGGGAGAGAAGTAATGTGCTGGGAGTTTAAGGATTTAACAACTGAGTAATAGGATTGCCAGCCAAGGAAGGTAGGAGAGAGAGATGAAGGAGAGTGGGGATGCTCCTCAAAAATGAGCCTAAGCAGTCTGGGTTCAATATAGTAAAGAAAGCAGAATGGGAAGGAGTTGCAGAGAAGATTAGTGTGACCAAAGCAGTGGGTTTTGACCCCAGCCTGGGCAGTAGCATTTTCAACCAGCTTTGTATAGTTTCTTCCTCTGATACGGGTTCTTGATGTGTGACATTCTCAGAGAACTTAGGCAATGTGGGAGAGCCAACAGTCAACCCACCAGAGAGTGAAATTACCTAGTGGCCTCTTCAGTGGCCCACTGCTTCAACTTTTCTAGTGTCACTCCAAGTGGGAGAGCCACAGGCAGAAGGGACCAGAGCAATCCTGTTTCTTTCCTCAACAAAGTAAATCCATCAACTTTCTGCAACAAACTCCACTGTCAAGTTAAAATCTTCCCAGGGAGCATAAGTCCTGTCCCAGCTGGCCAGAATCCTGCTATGTTGGCAGGACTCTGAGCCTGCCGTTTTTCATCCAGCCCTATCCTTGCCAGGAAGCCAGCATGGCTTCTCACCATGCCCTCTGCTCCCCGTGCTGGAGGAGCACTGACTCCACGCAGCAGCTGCTGTGATGAGCTGAGTGTTTGTTTCCAATTTGAGGGCAGGATAAGAACTCTCTCAAAGCAGCATTAAACACAGCAGCAGGCATAGATTAAACAACTTTAAGTTCATTTTATGCATAGAACCCTAAGGAGCCTCTTGTTTCCTCTGCAAATAATTAGGGGGAGTTTGCTGAGGTCTCAGCAGGCTGCTCGTGGCTGCAGCTCAAACTGCTCCTGCATTTCCACCCCAGAGCACTCAGGGCATGGGGAGCAGAGAGCATGAAGGCTCAGAGCCAGCATCTAGCACAACAGGATTTGCGAAGACAAAGTCAGATGTCCTATTGCAGTGGCACATTCAGAGAGTTTGACTTGTGGGAGGAAGGGGAAGGACTCCTATCCTGTCTGCCCCCCAGAGCCACCCAGTTGGGCTTTGAAGGGGCAGGGCTGTGACTTGCTGCGATATGTGGATGGAAGGAAGCAAGATATAATGAGCCTGGTAGCAGAGGACTGGCTGCAGTGTGTGTGCCTGGACAGCCCACCATGGTTTGCTGGTCAGAGGAACCAGCCCCACAGCTTGCTAAGGGGGTGGGATGAATGCCCCACTCGCCAGTTTGGGTTATGCTGCTGCCACTGACATGAACCTCCACCTCTGCCAATGCCACCACTCCATGCCACAGTCACCTTAGCTCTGTTCATTTCCCAAACCCATGCAGGAGTTGTGGGGGAGGGAGCCCAAAGCCACCCTCTCGCAGCTCCTTCCTTAGCTCACACACGGTCCCTGTGCTGATCGGCCACCATGTTTACACAGGGCATTGTCAGTAATGATCCATCACCTCATCTGTGCTCAGCTCACCCAGAAACCTGCTCCCGCTTCTTTGGAACTAACGATCATGAAAAGTCAGATCAATGCTGCACAGAAATGACTGAAACTGGCTTTCTGTCCACTCACTGACCCCTGAAGTTCTCTCTCCTTCCCCTCTGTTCTTAGAAAGGGAACATTTAAAAGACTAATTCTCTCATGAGGAGCCCTGAGCGGGAGAAAGGACCAGTTCATACTCTGCAGAGTTTCTCTGACTTGGCTGCCATTCACTAGTCAATCAAACCAGCATCCGTGGGCAACTGTAAATGGCTCTCAGAATGCTGAATGTCAACGAACTGATGCTGGTCAGCTTGATGGCCAAGTGTACTGGAAAAAGAGCATCAGCGCATGTTTTGGCTTTTAGGTGTTCACTTCATGTTTGTAGATGCTTTGACATTTAAAGCAGGCTTTCCACTGGCTATGTAGAGCTGTTTCCTCCTTATAAAATTAAATTAAAAATAACACCTAAATTAAAAAACCACAACAACAACAACACACAAGACCTTTTAACTTCAAAGAAAACAAAGTTTACATTTTCCACCCTGTCAGGAAATCAGACACAAATTATTTGGGATGCAGACTGGCTGCCACTTAAGGCTGTCAGCAGATGTCACTTGCAGCAGGATATTGCCTTGGTTCACAGGTTATCATGTCACCTGTCCTAAACATCCACTGCTTTACTGATGCTGCTCTAGGTTTGTAAGTGGCTAAGTAGTCTATGCAGGTCCTCATGTAAGTGCTGGTCTAAAAGCAGTGTGATTCATTGGTGCCAGCTCTTCCCCCGCTGCTGCTCCTTGGGCCACACCAGAAGCTGCTGTTTGCAGTGGAGCAACTGGTTTCCTCTTCAAAACCCACTATTTTAAGAGTTCTAAAATGCAGGAGATTGGTGAGGGTGTCTGGGGGTGTCAGTTCAATCTTGAAAGCTTGTGAGAACAAAGATGTCAGAGAAGTCCAGGAGAAACTATCATCTTAAAAGGGATGTAGTACTGATGCCAAATCTGTTTGTCTGCACCAAACTGTCCCCTCTGAATCCACAACTATGATGGCCCAGGAGAGTTATATCGTAGGGCACACAGTTTGTCAAGTGATGGAATCTTTTCTGGTTGCAATTTGTCTTCTTATAAAAGGAAAATTGTTTCTAGATTACTATGGAATTAGTTATTGCCCTGTTGCTACTGCAGAAATAAAACTTTTGTGAAGCAATAGTCCTGAGCAGCTGCTCAGAGAGCCTGCAGCAGAAATCAAAATAAAATATCATCAACAAGAGTTCTAAGTTATTTAAAGCACTAAAGTTGCTCCCTGGGGAAGAGCATTTATCTGTAATGAAAACCATATTGCTTATATTTTTTATAGCTGCACAACCCATCTCCTGTGAGGCTGACTCACCTCCAATGCCTATATGATGGGAGGAAGTAGAACTAATACTTTCTCCCCAGAATGAGAGGTCACCCCAGACATTCCCAAAGCAGTTGGCTATTTTTTGTGTTGCTGGCCAGGATTTACCTCTTGAGATCATGTCCACAGCAGAGAAATGAAGCCCTGAGCAGGTGAGAAAGCTCCACAGAACCTGTGCACAAGCTCTGCTGGTTTACACCTCCCTACTTTGGGACACTGAGGAGGGCACATGGAGACATCAAAGTCCTTAGTCCACAGGTACTATCACAAATTTAGAGGGTTCATAAGAGAAGAGAAGTCTCTGGGAAATTTCTTTCAACTCCTGTGGCAAACTCCTGCCCATACAGATACCTGTTCCTTCAATGAAAAAGGAAATATTTTCTTGTTCAGCAAGAAAACCCTTTGGCTGCAGCTTCCAAAGAGTGGTGTCTTCAGGTTGGTGGTGAAAGGCTGGAGCTTGCACCAGCAACACTTCTAGAGTACCAGACATGGACACCAGCAGCTGAGGAGTATCCTCATATCTTGGACACTAGTTTGATATGCAGAACCATCAAAACCCAGTACATTGTTTTCTCTTATACCTCCTCCCCCTTCTGGTACACTCTTTTCCATAATATAAGGCCAAAAAAGTTAGAGGATGGCTAAGATGACCAATGTGAAGTTCTCTGAATTCCTTCACCAGTCTCATTTTGAAAACCCATCTGTATTGGTAACATGTGACATTGATGACACAAGTGACAAGTTGCCATTTTGAACAACACACATGTTTTGCTAAAAAATCTAGGAATTTTCCAAACACTGTCCTGGACACTCTTGTGCAGTCCTTGACAAAACTGGCAGCGCCTTTTTCTTGCATTGCCTGATGGCTCTAGGACTATGTGAATCTACAAAAACTGAAATGTTAGCAAAACATTGTTCCATTCACACATTAGGAGCCAGGCAGAAATAGTCCACACTGTGGTCCAGTGGGACCAACAGCGTGAAGATTTTAGTAAGGAACGGGCTTTCTTGCCACCACTGAGCAAAATTCTGCACTGAAAATTTCTAGCCCAGCAGGCAAGTGCAAATGAGCTATGGGAAGTTGGAGACTTTTGAAGTAGGGTGTTGTACCTGTGTCAGGGACAGGCTGTTCCTAGGGCAGCCAACCTGTCTGGTCATTGTAGCCAGGCATCCTGTCTCTGACAGCTGCCTGTAACAGATGCCTAGGGAAGATATAAATGCCAGGAAAGCCTGTAGTGACTCTTCCCCAGACATACGAGAAACTTCCTGGACCAAAGATACTATCTCCATATTTAATAGCTCTCAGTGGATTTTTCGTTCACCACTGTGTGCAAGACAAATTGTGTGAAAAAGCATCTTCTATTGTTCTAAAACCTGCTACCTATTTTCATCTGATTCTCCCTAGTATAATGCCTGGTCCATCGCTGCTCTCCCTGTGCCACCACAGATGTGACAGGTCCTGGAGCTCCATCCTAGCTGGCCAGACCTTACCTACTTGGCCCTTTGTACACAAGCTACTCTGAGTACTCCCTTCACCTCTGCTAGTTCCACCAAGCAACACACAAACACCTTCATAAAGCCAAGAGCCATGTGTTGTACTTCGGCAGCAAAGGGAGAGACGGATCCAGGAGTGACTCAGGTCCAAGATGACAGTGGCTCCTCAGAGCTCCTTCGTTTGTGCTACAAGTCAGGGTGGCCCTGACCAAGAGAAATGGACTTAAATATAGAAGAAGGTGAGCAGACAGACCAGGAGAAATGCTTCTTTGTCTTTTTGTTTTTCAAATCTGGTAGACTGTGGAAGAGACCTCCCAAATAAAGTCAAGGGAGGACCATGGCTGGTAATGGCTTGCACCAGGTGCACAAAGCAGGAGGGAACATGCTATAGATCAATGCTTCTCAAAACAGTGTTTGCTATGGCTGTGCATAGTAAATTCTGTGTTACCATGTATAGCACTGAATACTGAGAATGTCTATGATGACTGCAAATGAGGTCTCCGATAGTGATGCTCATGAAGGTCAAGCTCTAAAGAGACCTACCCATTTTGTATCATTATTACTGAAAGAGTCAGATCAAGTCACCAACATCTGAAATTATTGATGGCCTCAAGCATCCCCCACAAGATCCCTGCCTGCTGTAACCACTGCAATACATGATTCAGGTGCAGGTAATCATCTTTCGTGTCTTCTGATTTTGGTCAGGCCTTAAAAACATTGAGTCAGGTTTCAAACCAGCAAAACCTCGTGCCATCTTTTTTTAATAAGTGAAGATACAATCACTCAGAGCCTTGACACAGAAATCTGCAGCAGACAACAAAATGTGCAATAATATATTGATACTGGAGCTTCCTCTTACAATTGATAGCTGCTTAGTAATTTCTCCCCCCACCTCCTATGATCAGCCCCACCTCTGCTACCCCTTCCATGGCTCCTTTCCCTAGGACATCCCTGACACTCTAAAAACATCCGGCTGTGCTCTCAGGAAGCTGCAGAAACAGGGAAAAGCGTGGCTTGTTGCTGAGCCTGCTCTGTGTGTGCATAAGTGTTATCTTTAAACCATTGTGCAAAAGGATGTAGTTCCCATCATCCAGGGCATGTCTGAGCTTCTGTGAGACAAAACTTTGCATTTGAAAGGTCAGAAAATGTGGCATATGTTCCTGCTGTTGCTGTGGCAATACCCATGCACAGTAAATCCGACAGCATTAAGTCACACATTAGAGAAACATACGGCTACAACTCAAATTAAAGTAGCCCAGAGCAGCTGTTTTTTTTAGATGGTGGACATTTTCTTATATTAAATGTTTGATTTCCAGTATTGCTATGAGGAGGTAGAGTATGCTAAGTCAATCTCAGTTCATTAGAGATAGACTTAGCTGCTCTCTCCCCTGCTCTGCATGGGTGGGGGACACATCACCAGCTGTCATCTAGGCCCAGAAGAACGGGGCTCCTGCTTGTGGTAGCATGAAGGATCTGACTTGCTCCCCATGCTGGTACTGCTGTGGCAGCAGACAAAGTTGGTGCTCCCACATGTACAGGGTTGAGCTATATGGGTGGTGAGGAAAAGGTTGAGAGACATGAAGGTGCAACAGGAATAGGTTCCTGCAGGGAAAGATAAATCCTGATCTGTCTCCAACAAGAATCTCTGCTATAAATAACTGGGCTTTTAGTTCAATACAGGGTGAGGATGCAGGGACCAACATTAAACTGTTATGAAGCTGCTGATTCACAGTCCCTCCACCCATCTCACTTCTTTCTGACTTTCCTAAATAAGGGAGAATACTCACTTTGAAACTTGCCAATATTTTTTTTTTGTGGGGGGAAAAAAATCAGGAAAGAAAAAACTGTCAGTATCAGTGAAATTTAAGTGTTAAGTTTCAACATTCTCATTTAGATTAATTTTCTCTTAACTTTAAAACTTTTGTCCTGCATTGATATAGTTTTAATGTGAGTGATCGATCTCTTAATGTTTCCAGTTATTAGAATATTTAATTTTCCCAAGTAAAAAAACTATATCCATAAACAGTAAATTAAAATTAGAGTGCCATAAAATTAATTGCTGTCTAAAACAAAAGCAGATGTGAATGGAATGGAATCTGGTTTCTCTTCATCCCTGCTCTAACACATCCCATCAAAATATATCAAGGGAGCAAAGCACATCAAGAACAACTACATGCAGAATATAGTTGGGCACATATCCTAGGAAATTAAGTTGCACCTCAGCCCAGGAAATCAAATGTGATTAAGCAATTGAGATGATCTATGAAAACAGGAATCCCCCAATGATATGCATACTGAGTTCTGTCAGGGAAGGTTGATTAGCTGGAGATTTTATTCACAGCCTGGCTGACTCCAGCATTACTAAAAGTGTGTTTCCTGGCAGCTGACAATCCTCTGGGGTTTTCTGACTTCACAGCAGGCGGTACAGAGCATCGCACCACTCTGCTAACTATGCACGCTCAGTGCTTGCAGGCTTACCTGGACCCTTCCCTCCCAGAGCAGGACACCCATGTGTCTTCTCTCCCCTCTCTCGCACCCACCTGTGAGCTCCCATTTCACTTCAACATGAAGCATTTGGATTCATGGGTGATGTCAAACCCCAGTGTGGCCAGCCAGCTCCTTACCTTCAGGACATGCCTTGCTCTTGCTTTGCACATATCAGATAAGACCATCTCTAACACTCTCGGCAAAGATAATTTGGTTGCACAGCCACTACCTAAAGTCTGGGGATTGGGTGGAAATGAGGGTATTGTACTGCTAAGGAAGGGAAACTCTTTCCCAGAGGGACAAAACATCAGGCTCAAGACCTCACACCCCATATACTTCCTTCCCCAAGCTCACAAGTGGCACTGGCTTCCTGTCACAGCATTCCTGGTGTCTCACCAGCTCTGCTCTCCCTTTATCTGAAATATACCCATGGTGTTCCTATCCAGCCATCTTATCTTGAATGGCATCATGAAGGTCCCCTCTTCCTTTTCCTTTTCCCCTTCCTTTTCCCCTTCCCCTTCCTCTTCCCTCTCCCCTTCCCGCTCTCCCCCCCCTTTTCTATTCCCCTTCCCCCTCCCCTTCTCATTTTCCCTCCCCTTTCTATTCCCCCTCCCTTTCCCCTTTCCATCAGCCTCTTTATTTCCAGCATAACTTGCTCTCTAGCTTTGCATTTGCTTTGCTTAGCACGGGGATTTTTGAGGATGCCACACAATACATGACATGCCTGCAGTACATGAAATGCCAGAGGCACCTCTGGTGTCACAGCTATGCAAGTACGTGCCCAGGACAAAGCACCGAGAGCCAAACAAGTCAGTCACCCATGTGTGTGCATGTGTGTGTTGGTTTGCTTTGTATTTTACAGGGAAAAAGGGCAAATAGGCTCCTCCTTGCTAATAGTTCCTAAAGCAAGGCCTAAATCACCTCAGCCTGTCTCCTTCACACCAGCATTAGGTCATCAGCCCTGTCCTACCAATAACAGTTAACTGCCCACAAACCCCAGCTGAAAACAGGTTGGAGAGCCCTAAGAGCTAAATCCTCCTCTAGGGTTTTGAAAAAGTTTCATAAGATGGTTCAAAGCCTCAGCAGCTGGAACAGTGATACAATGTCATGTGCTGCAGATGAAGTGCTAATACTTGTCCATAATGGATTTGCCGGGATGTGCTTCATGCTTCCTCCACCTGTTGTCCCTCCCTCATGGAGTCCTCCACTGCCTTGGGTTTTGTCTCTATAACATAAGATGGCTGTTTGTGGGGAAGCAGAGCTTGGCTGACCTTACTCTTTTTCACCTTACCTTCTTGTCTCATCCTGAGATGAGAGCTCAGCAGTTCCCAGGAGTGGGATGCATGGTCTGGCAAGAAGGAAAACAGGCACAGTGTCCTCTAAGTCTGTTAAGCTAACCAGATAATTAATAGCTTGCTGATTGCACTCTTGAAAGAAGTACAGTTAAAGGAGGACACACAGTGTATATCTTCTTTGCCTTTAGAGATAGTTGTAAATTAATTTACATATTATACAAAGAGGGATTACTTGGCTTGATATGTTCTGTAATTATCCAGACCAGCTGGTGGGGAGAAAACATAACCAAAATTGAGCTTCTGCTTCACTGCACAGATGGGATTTCTCTCACAGAATCACGCATTCAGTCCTAGTTCTGATGTCTTGTCTACATACACAAAGTGTATTAAAATGATGTGACTTTCCTGCCAAACAAATACAACTTCCTAGAAGCTTACACTTGTGAGGAGAGAAGAATAAAGGTCTGAACTGTATCTAATCAGGCATCCTTCCAACCACAGGCTCTCAGACAGACTCGGGGTGGTAAAGATAGGTTAAATGTTTTGAGCTCAGGAAACCTGGGTCCTCTCACCTGCTTGGCCCCAAACTTCCTGAGAAAGTTTGGTTTCTGACAATTTTTTCCCCTAAGAACAACAACAAAAAAGTACCTGATGCCTTGTTCAAAGTGCCTATATACCAACAAAAATTGTCTGGGATCCTAGGTCCTTAGATTAACTCAGTGAGAGTGTGGTACCTTAAACCATATGTAGTCACTTATGGCCAGATTAAAAAACAAGCCCACACATGTAAGAAAGGTGAGAAAGCATGTGTGTGGTCAAACAGGGATCTAAACCCAGGCTCCTAGTTAATGTTCAACTTATTTCTAAACCAGTCTGTCTGTGCCTCCCTTTCCCAGTCTCTCACAAGGGGTGAAAAGGATTCCATACTCTCACAGGCACGAGGCAAAGCTAAGCATACTCAGATATTACACTGACATAGAAAGGACCAGGTGGCAGTAACTGGTAGCAGTAACAAGAATCAGAAATTAAATTTACTTTTAGTGACAAAATAAGCCACAGAATAAGTAGGGCCGAATGTCTAAAAATTCAGTTGTATCAAGACCTGGATTGCAATGAGGACTGAGATAGAAACATTTTGGGGACAGATCATTATGACAACTAGCAGTGAAATGAAAACTGGACTTGCTCCCATGTTAGAGTGGAAGGCCAGGGGACTACCAGATCACTTAGTCTGACATCCTGTAAGGTGAAGGGAGGTTGTAGTCAGGTGGAGGCTGGGCTCTTTTTCCAGGCTACTAGCAACAAGAGGCCATGGCCTCAAGCTGCACCAGGGGAGGTTTAGGTTGGATATTAGGAAGTACTTCCTCACAGAGGGGGAGATTAGCCATTGGAATGAACTTCCCAGGGAAGTGGTAGAGGCACTGTCCCTGGATGCATTCAAGGAAAGGCTGGTCCAGCCGATGTGGTGGTGTTGGTCATAGGCTGGACTTGATGATCTTAAAGTTCTTTTCCAGCCTTGGTAATTCTGTGATTCTGTGTAAGCTTTAATACATCACAAGCCTTACAGCTTGAGACTAAGTCACAACCTCCAGAAAGTCTTGGCTTTGTCATCTGAAGGAGACTCCACCACTGGTCCCAAAGGTCAGGCCCCTTGGCACAAGCACAGAGGAGGCCTGGCCCAGGTCACCACGCTTGCAGCTGGAGGTGGAGGC
>NW_009952362.1:2391061-2410275 GCF_000747805.2 Chaetura pelagica | reverse complement strand
GGCGGGGAGGCCCCCCAGCACTGCCTCCCGAGTACAGCGGCTGCCTCAGACCCCGCCGCTTCAGAGGGAAACCTCAACTCCAACAGCACAACAGAGAGTGAAATGACACATCATGGTAGAGCTACTGCAACTGAAAGCAGGAAATGTTCTTCCTCTTCCCATCCCTGCTTCTCCCTGTCCCTATTCCTGCTCTGGGGAGAAGCTACCATTTCCTTCTTTGTGTGGGCTTTGGAGGTCACAAGACCTGTTTCAGCTCATTAATCCAGCAGAAAATGTTCTGTTTTGACTTGCTAGGCTATGTCTTTCACTGGGAGGCTCTGTGAAGCCAGGCTGCCCTGCGCAGGAGGGGCCAGGATGCAGCAGCAGGTAGGCAGGAGGAGAGCAGGGCTTGGGGTGGAGGGACTCTCTAAATAGCTTCACCTCTAAAGGAAATGGTGTCAAACAGCAGCCTGGATGCAAGACCAGGCATAAGATAAGTAAGTCAGTGATTCTCTTGTTATTTGACTCTACAGACCTTTGTCAATTCTCGAAGTTTCACCAAAAAATGACTCCTTTTTCACTTCTAAGGCTGCCAAAGAGCAGAGTCAATGGGGAAGAGGTCTGAAAATCATAATGCTTGGGAGTGGGGTTAACTAATTTGACAAGATGATCCCCAGGGAGATTTGTAATGCTTTGAGGAAAGAGGACCTGCATTTTTCACAGTTCCCAATGCAACAGTAAAATACAGTTTTTCAGGAAGGTCAAGGATGAAGTTAATGACTGACAGCTAAATAACCAACCAGGCCTGGTGCTTTTCACAGCTTGCTCCAGCAGCAAAAGGAGAATGGAGTGCTTCACACACAGCGGGAGTGTGTGTCCTGGCCATTCTGCCCTGATATCCCTACTACAGCTCTGTTGCCCATAAATATCCTATGGCCCAGCTGGGCTGTCAGAGTAATTATGTCTCCCAATTGCCTGATCATCTCTCTGGGTCATTTCTGGACAGGAGAGCTAAATGTATGCAACCTCTGCAATGTATTCACGTGACTGTGACACATCTGCTTGCCTCAACAGAGCACAAGGCATTTACCTGCATTGGAGCACTGCTAGGGGGATGGCCTGGGTATGCATCTACCCCATGTGTACCACGATGGGATGTCCACCAATACACATTACAATCTGCTGTAGGTACCTTCAGGCATTGGGGTTGTGAAAAAAAAGCTACAATTAACTGTCCAGGCAAAAGCCCTATCTTTCCACATTTCTCCTCCCCCAAACTCCACAATGCCTTCTCCATTATAAAGTTGAAACCTCTCCTCAGAACCCTGGTGTTAGTTTGCTTTAGTTAGATAACTAATAATTGAATAATTGAAAAATAATCCTGAAGAATATAAAACATCCCAATTATACAACACATTTATAAGATCATTAGTAATCATCAAATATCTGATTTTCATGTTTATTGTTGCTGTTGGTGTAATATTTTTGGCTTAAAAAATTCCAAAACTTGGCTTTTCAAGAGTGACTGAAGTTGTGTGGGAGAGGTTTGCACCCTTGCCAGGGCCCTAAGGATATGCTTTATATATTGACTGCTTAAAATCTCCCTCATTGCCAAGGCTGCTGTCGCAGCTAGCATAATTTCTCTTTTGTTATTGTGTAGGGTCTTCCATTTTGTCATTGTGTATGATCTTCTTAGTTTAGAAATGTCACTCTAAGACAGAGTGGTACTGCTTTCTTTCTTTTCCTGTTGTAAAACATTGTTTAGTAACTTTAATACAAAGGTCTCTTCTGCACTTGAGATGTGTGAACTGGAACCAAATTTCATACATGACCCAGACCAGAAAATTTCACCAAATGGCTAACAGTAAAATAAGAAGAGAGGGTATAGGGTATAAATTGCCATGACTTTGAAGAGCTCCTGTTCCCTTTTTGTTCTGGATCCTAGGAGCAGATTTCTAAGTGCCTGGACAGAGCAGCAATAGCACTCTTACCCTGCTACTGCAGAGCATGCCTGGAGCAGTGCTGAACATGATTTGATGTTCTGAAGATGCCTTAATACAAAATAAGAGCATGGTGAGGATCAACATCTAGATATAGCAGACATCAACAGCAAACACAACTGTATAGATGGGACCATGTTTAGTTCTGTACTGGGGTACCCACTTGTCAGAGTCACACTCTGATCATCTGATGACTCAGTGAGGTCTCCTTCATACAGCAATACCAATTGTCTTTAAGTTCTGTGATGGTCTTTGCTGACCAAACCACTGCCCAGATATCTTGGAGACAGACTGTACCACAGAAAAGCTGCACAAACTCACAAACTCCAAAAAGCCCCCTTGAAAACCTGACTGGAAGTAACCTAAAAGCCTGGTACAGGCATAGAGCTTTCCCAGGAATCTCTTCAGGACATCAATCCAGGATTACACTAAACCACTTACTCAGTTATACCAGACTTTATGGTACAGCACTGTGCTAATCCTCATGCAGGAGATAAACCTCATGCTATGGGAAGTCAATGTGATGTGAGTACTCCAAGTGTAACCAAACCTGCAGTAAAATAATGCTGCCATTGCCTTAGTAAGTCCCATTATGGATCAGTTCTATAGCTGTTCTTGGGTGGAGCTGTCAACTGAGATGACTGACTTCCATTTAAACAAGCTGTGGTCAAACACTCACAGAACACCATCTCAGGAGCTCTTTGATTTTGAAACAGATCCTTCTCTATCTATGCATGGCCAGCACTCACAGCAGAGGTCCCTGCTGCAGTTGCTTCTTGGCACATGAAAGCTATGATGTCCCAGGAGATGATCTTGTCCCTTTTCATTGTAGTGGGGACGTAGTGGAGTTGTTCTGTTTCCCCAGCCACATTTGAAAAATCTCACCCTTCATTTTATTATTCAAAATATTTTCAGTTTCACAGGGGAGGATTTGCTGATATTGCTTTGTTAACTTATAACTAGGGAGCAAACAAGAGCTCATCAGAAAATGGGAAAGGATTGCAAGGGAGTTGCACATTTCCCACCTAACTCTATTTTATTTTTTTTTGCATTACAATTCAGTAGCTTAAACAAGGCTTCAACCACAGATCTTGCAATATAAGGTGTTTTCCAGGAAGCCCATCTTCCTGGTCCCTCCATCCAGCACGTATAGCATTTTTCTGTTGTAGTTTCGCTATGTTTCATCTACTCAGGGGCTTGGAAAGAACAGGGTGCCAAAAATATTATTACTTAATACTTAAATAAAAACAGCAATAAAGAAAAAAACCCAGTTGTAGACAGTTCTGATTCTATGAAGGTCACTAGCAGTGTTGGATGTGCTCTTTGCTAGGGAGTTGTTTTTCTTTTAAGGGAAGTATAAGAGAAGCAGCACAGTGCCTGTTAAATAAAACTTTTCTATCCAACTGTTAAATTGTCTGTGATTTCTTCTAGTGACAAAGTCACAAGGGACTGGTTACAAACTCCATTATAAGGAGACAATTGAAAAGAGTCACCTAGAAAGTAATTAATCTTATCTAAATCTGCAATTACAAATGCGTGAAATTATAACATGCTAATCTTAAGGGTGCTTCATTTGCTGCTGAATACTAGTAATAGGATAGGATTCCTGTCACCTTATTCATCTGTGTTTACACAACACCAGTGAGCAGACAAGCTCAAGGGAAGGACAGACATTTCCTCTGATCAGGGGTATGCCAAGTGCCTCCCAATGGCCTGATAACAGGGAGGAAGGGGATGAACTTGCCCACTTTTTTTCAGAGGTGTGGGCTGTACACAGGTCTCCATTTCATGTAGAAGAGAATTTGCAGGCAATATCCTCCTCTTTGCTACTCTCCTTAAATGATATCTGGAGGAACAGAGCCCATCTGAGCAGAGAAGTCTAGGGTGCCATCTTCTCCTTAGCCCTGGCCACATGTAGCTGCATTCCTCCAGAAGGTCAGTATATAGGGAATTCATTACTTTTTTCTCATAACGTTACTTCTCTCCCAGCTCAGTTTCCCAAACGGACTCACTTCCCAGCCACACCAGGGCTAATGCTGGCTCGAAGGAGGGATCAAGACCACAGCAGCCTGCGCTTACATCTGCAAGAAGATGCTGTGATGCTGCACATCCCATTGCTGTGTCTGTTAAGGCTGTGCCCATTTCAGGTACCCTGATGCCCCAGGACAGAGATGAGGAGCTTTTCAGGAGGAGGGACCACATTGTCTTGCATGCATGGGTGAACCAAGCGCAGTGTGAGCAGCCTGGGAATACAAACTGGAAGCTGTCATTGCTCTGGCTAGCAAATGATGTGGAGAGCCAATCAGTCATTTCTAACAGAACAGTGGAGGGAACCTGCAGTGTAAGTTCATTCATACACACTCCTTCTCTCTCTCTCTCTCTCTCTCCCCACTCCCACTCCCAAGAAAGTAAATGCCACATCTTTTGTACTTCTTAAAATATCCCTCGTTAGCATAAAGAGACCATTGACAGCAACCTCAAGTCAGCATCTTACCACAGTTCTGACAATTCAGCAACATCCTCACTGCTCCAAGGAATTGGAAAACACAAGCAGTGCGGAAAACACAAACATCAATGTGCAAAACAAACACATCTGATGTATCAGAGCAGCAACAAAGAGCCTCCGGAGACTGCAGGGAAAACACCTATTTGTTGGGGAGAGCAAACCCGGGGGACATAATGAGCTGGCAAGGCACAGTGCAGCTCCTTGGGATTCAGAAGGTAATTAAAGAAGGCAGAAGTCAGCAGAACAGCATATTATACGGCAACTTTGTTAAAGTCATCAGCACTCACCCCCTACTAAGAAGTCTTGTCTTTCTCTCTCCTCCCACCCCCAGCACATGTTATTACCAAAACCCAGGGTCAATTCACATAAATGGAGAAGTTATTTTTAAGACTTTCTCAAAACGCAACTAGGAATCTCAGGCTTTCTGTGTGGGAAACATATAGAGGAAATAAAAGAAAATCAAGTAAGAAGATTAGTCAGACAGTGAAATGAAACTATAGCTGCAAAGCTTCATGGATTTTTATGGCTGGGGGAGTCCACAACAACGTTTTGGTCTCCTGCCAGCATAGGCAGCAGCACGAAACCCATCACCATATGGTTAGATCAGCACAGATATGCTACAAGCTCTACTGAAATTGGGGTTGATATCTGGCACCAATACAGCTTTGTCCTGAGTTCAAAACTAATGTTTATTTTAAACATCAATAAAAGAAAAACCTATCTACAGCTGGTCGCCACAATGTACTGATTGAAAAGGGATATATCTGCCACTGGAGTGTGTGCAGGGCTAAAGGGTTGCTTTCAAGATAGACAGTTACATTCTTCCAAATTTTAAGGTCCTTGAAGATGGAGTTTTGGTAGGAGACCTTGTTCTCCCTTATTTGCTTTTTTTTTTGTTTTTGCTTGTAGCTAAATATCCTGTGTGTGGCTGAAACTAGTCAGAAAAACCTTGTTATGAGCAGGAGTGATGTCATGGCATTTCTGAGCAGGCAGGGTGCTGGGCACTGCAGCAGTGTGTTGCCATTCCTGCAGTAACAGGAGCAGGAGGAGACTTTTCCAGAATGACGCAGTCTGGAGAACAGCAGATTTGCCCACGCTGCTTTGCAAGGCCAGCAACACATGGCCCAATACATCATCCAGATGAGGCCAGACCCTCTCTGCAAGCTTACATTTCCAGAAAATAGACCAAAGCTCTGGGAGTACTTTTAAACACAGGGAGAACTGCCTCTGTTCTGCTGCATGAGAGAGGGACTTTGTTGGAGAATTAATTGTGTGTATGGCAAGAGAGTAACCTTGCACTGACTTCACACCACTCCCAGCCATGCTGACCTTCATTGCACCTTGACTCTTTCAGCCCACCTGGCTATAAATTAGGACAGATAGGTTGCGCCCTTTCCTTCTCCCGTAATGCACATGAGCATCTCAGCAGTGCTGTTGGCACATAAAAGCTTTTGCCCTTTCTGTTTCCCTCCCTAGATAATTAGCCATCTATTAAGGAGGCAGATGCAGTTTTAGCTGGTGATATCTTATGTAATTATGTGGGTGAACAACAGAGACAGAACACAGAAGATGGTGGAAACTGAGAAAAGCCAAACAGGCAGAATTTCCAGAGCCCCAAGAGCTGTCATGTCACCAGTGCTCTTCCCCTTTGATACCTCCTTGCCACTGGAGTCTACAAGAAAAGCTTTGCTCCCCACAACCACAAAGCAACTCTTTTCTGCTTCTCTACCACATTAGACTCATTTTAAATAAGCCTCAAAGTCCAGCCTATCCCACCAGTGCCAAGTTCTTACATCAAGCAGTTTAGGATCAACCATCCAATCTTAGGCCTGGGCTCCCAGAGGAATAGGGTTTTGTCTAAGATTTGTGTCACATCAATACTCCACTCTCAACTGTCAGGCAAATAAGATCTTTCCACTCACTTGATTTCTTTGGTATAATGTCCACCATGTGTTTGCATGCTGCTCCTTAGCTTATATAAATTAGCATATTTATCTGGACTTCCAGCTGCTCTTCGGTCAAAATTGGTGTGACCAAGGCTGCCCTCCTTACTCAGCCAGGAAACATTGCAGGGGCAGTCTCCTGCACTGGAAAAGTAATCCAGCGACAAGTGTCTATGGAACACAAGAAGCTGAAAACATTTTCCACACCTCAGGGAAGCATGGGTAGAACGAACAGTCACAGGTGGTAGCTGGATTTGGTCCTTAACATTGCTTTGCCTCAGTTCAGATCTGTGATTTCTTCTTGATGTGTGTGCAAATCCAGCCAAGTCTCACAGCCTTCTGATCTGAATGGTGAGTTTGGCCTTATGGTGAAAAGAGCAGGTTTAGGGTTAAGTTTTGGGCAAACTGCTACTGATCCCACTCTTTTGTTATTTTTACTCCAGTTACTCACCCACCCCTACCCTAAAGCTGACATAAGCTTGGCTCATAGACCTCTCTCGTCTGATCCACTTGTAGCTGCCAGCTCTGCACGCACACGCACATTAAATCTTACCTAATGAATAATTACCAGAGGACTGGGACATTTCATTGGCCTGATAACAGCACACACCTCAGGGAACGAAATAACGTTTCGAGGCTGGACAGAAATGCACGTAACACAGAGATGTCATGGCTCACCCTACATGACAGACATTGCAAAGCTCAGACACAACATGAGGAAACAGGTAGCAGAAAAAGTGCCCCATGGGGCTAGACTCTGGGAGGAGGCAGTTTTTCCTTGGAAGATTTTGTAATTTAGGACAACAGCACATGGGTGAAATGAAGTACTGCTATTTTCACATCACAGGTTGGAAATGGATGCACAGACGTGATAAAAGGTTTGCACAAGATTGCACAATAACTTGGTGGCAGAACCACAGACCCTTTCTTCTTTGCACCCGTTTCTCGATGTGTTACTTACATCTTCCCTCTTACTAGTGGTGTGTGAACCAAAGAAAGATCAAAGTGGGAAGCTTTGCTTGCACAAGGCATAGCAAGAGTGCTAAAGGTCACCCAGACTTTCAAACAGAAGCTGGAAATCCTGCATGGATGTGCTGTCTGTAGTCCGGGGCTATGTCTGAGCCCTCAGCTCCAAGAAAATAGGTGCTCTCCTGCGATACTCACTCCAGAGAGCTCTTATACTGCTGCCTGTCCTGCAGCAAAAGTAGATACAATGACCTATCCATTACATAGTCACAGACAGCCTTTACATCAAATATGGCTGTGTCTCCATTCTCTTCATTTTTATTTCATGCTGGGGAAAAATGCTGGCCTGATTGCACTGGATTCTACTTACCCACGTGCCAGAGTGATGAAATGTCTCCTTCAACCCACCCAGCCAACTCACATGCACTAGGATCTACTGGGACCAACTTGAGGGCTGGAGGGGCAGTTTGGTTTACATTGCTCACTCCCACTTTGGCCTCTCAGACAAAAACACAAAGAAAAGCCTGCCAAGTGGAAGAGGTCAGGGAGGTGGGAGCACACTTGTGGAACTGGATCTGCAGTGACACTGCTCTTCTAACCCACAGGCCAGCAAGCCACTAGGCCACAGGCCACTGGGGCAGGGCTGTTTTTCCTCCTGCCAAACAGATCTAGATTTGTGTTGGTAACCAATTTGCATTCAGTAACACACTGTAGATTCTTTGTTTCTAATTTCTTGCATGGCTGACTCCTTTGCCTACTGTGTTAGGAGCTAATTTAGGTCCAAAATGTGAAAAAGCATCATGTGGGAGGCAGAATGCTACTGGGGAAAACAAAACAGCACAGGATCCTGTAAATAAAGACTGCATGGGAAGGAGCATTCAGAAAAGGTGATTAATTAATTTGCTATGCACAAATATAAATTTGGATGCAGTTTAAACAGGTTCACAGAATGCAAAAGTGAATATGTTTTCTGATCTCTAATAGGGATAATCTATAAATAGAACAGTCTATAAATGGACTTTTAAGTCTATTAAAATATCTTTTAAGACCCATGAAAGACTTAAGTGAAGACATCAAATTATATTTACCACTCAAACTCACCACAAAATGGCTACAGCCCTTCCCTTCCTCCTCCCCGTTGGAAAACAATAAGAAACAAACTGGTTTATCTAACTGTACCTGCTGTAAATACCTTTACAACAAGGTAATTTCTAAGTGCATTGTGTTGAACAATTCATTACTTTGTTAGAGGAACACTTGTCATGCACATTGGAGATGGCAGAAGAGAATTTCCCGGTGACCTTTGGAAAATGAAATCAGTGGCATTACTCAGAGGCCAAAGTCGAGAAGTTTAAAAACAGATTTAAGAAGGGCTTCCCATGCCTCCTGAAAAAGACACAATCCACACTCCCACTGGAGCTGAACTAGCTTATTCCAGCCCTTTTAGGCCATTAATGATTTGTGCCTAAGTAGCACTCAGGGTAGGTGATTCACTGATGAAAGCACTGCAGGGCTGCCTGTCCTGCGCACAGCCCCACTCTCCTCATCACAGCAGTACAGGGCATAACACCGTGGGCTGCCTGTACTGGAGAGAAGATCATGAGCTCAATTGTGTGCTACAAACAAAGGGAGAGCCATTATCAGAAGCTGCTTTGCCAGGCTGCATGAAAAGCCGCCTCTGCAAATTGCATAATGCCCTGGATGTTCCCAGCAGTGCCACAGCAGGCCCACGGGGCTGGCGATCGGACAGGGAGGAAGCTGGATCTCCTCCCTCCCAGCATGGGAAAGCTCAGGAGAGCTGTTGTGTAGGCAAAAAACCCCCTCACTTATCTCCTGGGAAAGAGCTGTGCTGCTCTGGAGTGACATCTGACGCACAGAGTTGTGGTCATGGATCAGAGGGAGCCAGCACAGCAGCAAGATGCAGCACAGAGCTTTGGGAAGCACCAAGATAGGAAACAGGAGAGAGGTCACACTTGTGCTCACCTCATGTTCCTGTCCCTCTGCCTGGACTCATCTCTCCACTGCCACAGTGCACCCCAGTTTTTATCAGTCCCTGTGCACTGCCATAGGAAAATCTAAAGGACAGGAAAACACTGTAAATACAAAGCCTGTGTGTGCTGGAGACTCCGTCTCATGCTCAACATGGAAGAGCTGTAGTTGAACCAGACAGCGGGGCTTGTTCTTTGCTGTTCGTGGGTTGGATGAATATCCATGCCCAAACCAAGGAAGGATGGGAAGAAAAGCGCATCTGGGACCAAGGGAGGGGGATGGTTTTTTGCCTCAGAGGTTCTTCTAAAACACAATGTGAGGCTGAATTCTCCAAGTAGCACAAAATTCCCCACTGGAACAGCAAATGGTGACATTCCCAGACGATGCTGAGTGGGCAAGATTTCACCATGAGTGAATGTGACCGTGATAAGCAGTGTGTGTGACCTACCAGCCTTATTTCACTTGCTTGAGAGCCCATATGCTTAGAATGCCTCCTCCACCTCCTCCCCTGTCACTGGTGGCACCAGGGATTTACAAGGCAGCCAGAAGCGTTTCCTAATACTGGCTGGCTGTAACTTTCCAGCATGGCTGATCGTACTATTAACTGTGGCAAAGGGAAGAGCACAAGTGGGCAGGCAAGGGAGAGCACTTCAAACCCTGGAGATGCATGATAAGCGATACTAAATAGCTCTATATATGCAATAAATGTTTCAAGCTTGCAAGGCTATCGTTACAGACATTGCTGGGTTTATTAGAAAAGTGGAGCCTATGCAGAAAAAAAAAAAAGGGATTTATGTGAACAAGACAGAAAGGACCTGGGAGTTAGTGAAGTTAAGAGTTGCAGGAGAGTTTTAAATAAAAAACTGTGGGTAAGGAAGACGTATGGAAGTACATCCAGTTTGGTTAAGCTCTCAGATGTCTCTGTTAAGAAAAGATGACAGGATAGAAGACAATGGAGAGAAGTGGAAAACATAGAAGCTAGTGTCTGTAAATGAAGCCTCAATTCAGGAAGGTGCATGCACAAACACACTCACAAAGCACATAAAAATAGGGCACAGCTCATGACCACATTTAAAACTGTTTCTGTACAAATGGCAGTGATTTGAAAATAAAGGAAGACGAATTAGAATGCCTGGCTTTAAAGAAGGATCTTGTCAGCACACATATCTGGGAAACTTTTTAGAAGCAACTAATTATTAAAATATTATTATACCAGGTTTAAAGAGTATAAATGTCAGAACAGTTCATGCCAGGGAGGGAAAGATAAGTAAGTGACTCAGTCTCTCAGAATATCTACATAGACAGAATGTACCAAATTAAACATTTACCTTTAAAAAGGGGAACCACATAAAAGTGAGGAAATTTGTTGAAATCCACAGCCTAAAACAGTAAGGCACTTTCAGATGATAGGAGATTGTTTAAAGACTCTACAAATGGCTCAGCATAAAATAAAAAATATTCAAAGGAAGAGAAAAAGTATCCCAATGTGATTAAACCATGCAACACTTCTGAGATGTAGAAAGAAATTCTTCAAAAAATTGGGAGTTTAGGAAGATGGAAAAGAACACAAATTCTGACAAACTGGATGTGAAAGTACAATAAAGTACAAGAAAATGAAAAGCAACTTGCTAAAGGCATAAAACTGAATTATAAGATTGGCTCCAAAGCCAGTGACTCCCCACCTTGGTGTTGCAAACTACCAGCATTCCAAGAAAGAAGTCTGATGAGGAACTTCCAAGATTGTGGGATATGTAGGTAAAAACAACCAGCTGGAAGCTCAGCCCGCTACACAACAACAACAACAAAAAAAACATTATGAAGGAGCTGGAAGAGAGGCTGGACATCATTGGACATCAATGTAAATATGTTCCCAGGTTAACTCTTTGCTATAAAATGGTCGTGTATTGAAGGAATCCCAGGACTACCCCGTAAACATCTGGGTCCACTGCTGCACACAGGAGCCAGCAAATGTTACCTCACTGAGCACAGAGCCCACCAGTTTTCCTCACCATGCTGTGTCTGGGTTGCACCCAGCAGGCAAGGAGGGGCAATGTGTTGAGGATGTGAATATACTTCTGAGCTATATGGTTGAGAGACAAAGCAGGTGGGCATTAATCAGCTCCCTGAAGTGATTCATGGAGCCTGCTGAGGGCTGGTTTCCTTTACCTGCTACAGAACTGACACAAAGTAAAACATTCACTCTCCCTGCCTCACAGCACTCCTATATAAATTAGAATAATATCCAGCTCATGAGATTTCTTTGAGAATCAACAGACATGGCCAAAGCTTTGAGATTCTTGGATGCATGCACAAATTATTTAAACAGCTTTTAAGCAGTTCTCTTTTAAATATGGAACAGACATGGTTACATCAAGGTGCTTTCTATTGGATATGTGACCAAGATGAAAGTGAGGGTCTGGAGCTGATCATCTCCAAAGCGGGAGCACCTGGGGTGCCTGCTCTGGGTGGATGCCAAGCACCTCACAGGCACTGGAAATTAAAAACATTCCAGCTGGTGATTTGTTACATCAACCTTTTATTCTAACCTAGATCCTTATCAAGACCTAAGAATAGGCTTCTCTGAAACCAAGTACAGCCAGAAATACAAAAACATGACTGTCACAATATTTGACATGCTAACACTAATTAGAACAAAATTAAATTAAGATAACAAACCTTTGACAACTGTCTCTTTTCCTTAAATTTGGTTACTTGGAATTTCCTAGCCACATGGGTCTTCTAAACTGAAAAGTCAAGTGTTCCTTTTCTTCTGCAAGTGTCAGCATGCTCTATCTGAAGGCACAAGGGCTTTTCAGGGACATGTGGTTGGAAACAGTCTCCTATCTGTCCCAGCCAAGCTCCTGATTCACGCTGGTACAGAGGGCAGGTGAGGTCGGTGTTCAGATACTTCTGAGTGAATCTGGAAATCTTGGCAAATGTTTGGAAGTGCTGGGTGCTTTATTCCTAACATCCCTCCTTGAAACATCACATGGTCCAGCCATGCCATATGGTCTAACAAACAAGCTTAAGGTTTAGATTGTTGTTGCTTTTTCAATTACACCTTAGGTCACTGTCCCTCAGGCCTTGGGCACTTCGAAGCTCATACATGTAATGAAATCCCATTAAATAAAGGCTAGAATCCATCTTGGTTTTACACCATCTTGCCTATTGACCTGAAAGAAGCTGATGTTGTGTTTGCACTTTTCAGCACACCACAGTGGAGATCAAACATATCCTATTTCTCATGCTGGGAATAGTGTAACTCCCAGATAGCTGAACCTCTCAGCTTCCATTATACCAATATATCCAACACTCTCATTTCTGAATATTTTAGCCACTTCCATGATTGCTATTACTGCACTCTCCGATCAGTCTCATAGTCTTGAATGCACAGAAACCCATCACATCTCTGTGACTGACAGCTGCTTTTTTTTGTCAAGAGTACAGACAGACATCTCCAGGCCAGAGAAGAGAACACATGTCCAACACCATGGCAGACACTTCCCAGCTCCTTGGATTCCTCAGCAGCTAGCACAATCACTGTACCAACTTTTCTTTCCCCTTTTGCCTCTAGCAAAAGACATGGGCCAAATCCTACTGGCATCTGAGCATTTTACCATGGACTTCACAGACTGTCTACTGACTTCTGCAAGCTTCGCTCAGACCTCATCGCTCTTTTCAGCCTTCTCGTGTTTTGGGATTCACAGGGTAATTGCTAAGGACAGAAATAAATCCTTTGTTTACTCTGGTAACCAGAGAGCTGCTTTAACCTCTGGCTAAAAACAGGTGCATTTTCCTATCAGGTTCATGAGTCATTCATCCCAGGAAAGACCAGTGAACTTGGAAATCTCAACACTCAGTGAACAACAGGAAAATATGACTTTTTAATTGAACAGTGGCAAGTTTCATCATCTGGTTTTCCTGGGTGGCTTTTTTTCTTTTTAAGTCATGTTAAACCATTGGTTTAACACAGCTGAGGCCTATTCTTCACAAATTCCTTTTCTGTATGGTGTTTCAGCATCCTATCCAGCTTGGGATGGAAAACACTACTGGTGTTAAGAGTCCTATGGGAAACAGCAAGTGTAATGTGCAACTATCTAAGCAGTTCAGGCAATTAATACCTCTCTAAAGATTTTGTGCTTGGTCCAGCATAATCAGACCTTTCAAGACACGGACCTGTATTTAGGGTTTTTAATATATATTTTTTAAATGTATTTTTTTAATATGAAAATTAAGTGCTCCCTTTCTTCAGAGCTGTTTTCACAGAAAAGAGTCTTGCTTCTCACATACTGTCTGGCCAGGAGCAACCAAAGAGTTCTTAAAAGATGACCTTCAAAGATTAATTAAAAAAAACCCAAATAAATCAACCTGCAATATCTCTCCTCTCTAATTCTAACACTAGAAATTCAGGTCTCATCACAATGTTTTTTCACAAATAAAGACTTATGCCAACATCCTGAGAAGACACTCTGGGGATATTTCTTCACTGCACAGTTAACTCAAGTTCTGACTCAAATTAAAATCAATGACTCTTGTCATACACAGAGGAGAAATCCCTGAGCCTGTGGGCCAGAGTCAGAAAGAGGATCTGCAAAGCACAACTAAAACCTGGTGGGCCACCAACACAAGTCAGTCATCACTTGGCTCACACAGGGATCTGCAGCCTTACAGCTGCAGCAGCACAGATCCCACCACCCATCCAGCTGGGGAGAGGCATGGGGCCAGCATCATGTGGGGTCTCACAATATAGGGTGAGCCCACACAGAAAGGATCCTCATCTCTGCCACCTCCTGCAGCCTCAGTGCCCAGCCACATGCTCCAACTTTGTGAAACACCCCTAACTAAGGGAAGCCCCAAGTGCAAATACTTTTCCCATAGGTGTAGCTTATAAAAAAATTTCAGATCAAGAAGTTCATGATGCCTGCACAGGCAGCAAAGCCTCAGACTCCAGACCTGCTTCCAGCAGCCAAGCTCACGCATGAGAATAACCCTCCCAGCTAGATAAGGCTGGAAAGGGAGATTTTAACAATTAACCTGCCTAAACAACAGCCTTAACACTGCTAGCCCAAACTGTGACAACTTGTCAGGAGCAAAATTCAGTAGAATGAGTGAAACAGAAGCGGTGATGGAACCATGCTCAGACATGGAATGTTCTCAAAAATAATTATTCTGATCTCAGCTGTCCTTAATGCTGCTAGTAAGAAAGCTGGTTATGTGTGTCTTTTATTAAAAAAAACAACAACAAAAACAAACAACAAAAAAACCCAAAACAACTACGACTGAAAATCTCTCTACCTCTGCAACAACTTAATCAAGGCTTTTCAATTCTCCTCTACATTCCTGAACCCTATGGGATTGGATGGGTGTAACATGCCATATGAACACACAGTTATTTCTAGTTGCCTGCTTTGGGCCCATTGTACTCAGAAGCCAGCTCAGCCTGCTCTGAGTCCATCCACCCCAGACACCATAAACCAAGTGTGAGAATCCACTTCTTCCATCACCTTCCCTGTTAAGCCAGGATCATCTCTTCTGGCAGCTGAGAAAAGGGACCAGTCAAAAGCAGGGAGAAAGAGGATCTTTCTGCTCTGCCAGCTTTACAGATTGGAAGTGCCAGAGAATGGGAAGGTGATAGTTAGGGATGTTTTCACAGCAGAACAGGGAAGGATGTCAATAATACAGAAAAATGCACCCTGCAGCTCTTGTGGTACTAGTGTTATAACAGGCGTGCATCTCTGGGCCATGTAATAATAGCAGAATATTGATAAATAGAGGGCTGGGACTTGTGTGGATG
This sequence comes from Chaetura pelagica, assembly GCF_000747805.2. Classification (NCBI taxonomy): domain Eukaryota; kingdom Metazoa; phylum Chordata; class Aves; order Apodiformes; family Apodidae; genus Chaetura; species Chaetura pelagica. The sequence goes on along the minus strand of NW_009952362.1, from coordinate 2,395,098 downwards.
GTGAGTGGGGAAAGCAATGACGACAAAGGAAAAGCCCAAACCAGCCTGAAACAGCACAGCCCCACACACCCATCAGCTTCTGGGCTGCAGTGTAGATCAACCTGATGCTCTGCAGTCCAGGCCCTAGCAGAGGGAGAGGGAAAAGCTTTCTTACCAGCACTTACCACCCTCTACTCCCCACCCTGTATGATGGCCAGGGCCAGGCTTTTACATAAGTGCTGATTTAACAGGATTCTCTACCTTTTGCATGATCTGGTCTTTCCAAGGTCCACAGAGTGAGACCATGACATAAGGGAGCACCTTGCAGTGAGAGAGAAATTCCAGTAGTGAGGAATCCTTCTCTCCACAGCCAGGAGAAGCAGCATGGCCTCCCTGCATGCTCATAGGTTTTTCTTCTTGGGAAGTAAAATGCTAGTAAATAAACAAACACATATGTCAAGATTTGGTTTGTTTTTTTTCCAATCTTTTCAAGTACTTGGCAGCTATGAAGAAGGATGGGAAAATCTAGTTTTGGTAAGGAATTAGTGAAATCTTGCAGTTTCTTTATGTGTCAGGCTTTGAGGAGCCAGCACTGAGCCTGGGCTGTGCACGGCCATCACTAGGTCATGAGCAAGCTGTGACTGAACCACTGCAGGGAAGAGAGAGTTGGAAAAAAATCCCACATGGATTCCCAAAATGGCCACCAACTAATCTGGTCCTGAAGTGACTAATAACAGTTTGGACTGATTTGACACTGTGGCTTTGCTTAACTGGAAAGTTAAGGTTTTTCCCTGCCCTCCCCAGCATAAAGAGGCTTCCTCCCCTTTATGTGTTCCAAGGAAATAAAAAAGAAGTTCAAAGTAACAATCTGCTTAAATGCTGTAAATGTCACAGTGATGCTCATGGGAGGGAAGGAGGAATTTCATTTGATCTGTGCTAGAATGTCCTAAATAGATCATATTCATTCATATCTGGCATATCAAACAGGCCTCACAATAAGAGGGTCAAGAACAGAGAACAAAACCACACACTGAAGTGGAGAAATTTAAGCCAGTCTCTGTCCAAATATAGTGTGAGTTGGGCCTCAGTGCACCTTGCTCATTATCCTTCCTGGGTGAGTTGGTTGTTTGCTTGGCTTTAAAATTGTATTTCTCTGGTCTCCAGTTGAAACCTATTATGCCTGCTCTCCAGGCTTCATGGAAGCATTATCAGCCTTCAAGACCTCCTGCATTCCTCCTTCATGCTCCTGTTCCTACATCACATCATCCTCCACCAGCCCAGAGGCATTAATTAGAGGATGATCCCAGGGCACTCATACATGCCATCAAAAAGCCACTGTGTCACCTCCTCACACCACTTCCTTGCCATTCATTCCTTCCATTCCCATTTTGCTGGAAGGGAGGAATAGGGAAACAAATGTGACCTGGTCTCCTCCAGGACATAGTTGAAGCTGCTCTTTCTGTAAAAGGAACTGGTAGAAAGGAGCCTGTTATTCCTGTTCTGCCAGCCACCTGATGACAGAAGCAATTGATCCCAAATGCAAATAAAAATGTTACGAAAGGAGTCAGAGTCAGTTGTCCTTAAACAAGGTTTGGAACCAGAATACTGCATTTTTTCTTTCCTTAGTAACAAGTTCAGAAGCAGAAATAGTGCACCAGCTGAGTCATCTGGAGGTGCTGAGTCTGCAGGTTTATGGGAACAATACTGAAGGATGAGAGTTTTTTCAAGTTGGCCAAGAGAGACACAACCAAGTTGGCTCCTTCTTCGCTTTTTCTAAGCATCCTTACTTGCATGATCAGCAGAGGTACAGAAAGAGGTACAGAGGGAATTCAAGAAACTCAGAAATATTACATTTTTTCTATCAAAATCTAAATATTCCAATATGAGTCTTTTCAAGTGGGATGAAGACAAATCTGGTTTTTTTTAAGAAACAACAGAAGTCACTCACAATGCATAACACCACAAGCCATCCAAGTCGTGGTTTCAAAGTGAGCATTTCATGTAAATCTAATGTCTAGTTTTGTGAAATGGCTCCTGAAAAAAGCTCCATTATAACATTTTCAGACATGAAGTTCTCAGAATTCATATTGCTTTGGGGCATTTGCATTTTCCCCCTCCCTCATTTCCTACTTTGCTACAGCAAATATTTTAGGGAAGTGTTTCAATGCAAGCAATATTTGGTTGCTGTGCTGACTATAATTTTCAAGTACAGAGTATTGAATGGGGAGGGGAGGAGAAACTATCTTGATTTTTTTGTGGCTTTGTCCTGAATCACAAAGACCAGATGGGTAATTTCAAGCAGAATGATTTTTATGTCTGAATGGGAAACACAGAGAAAAAATGAGAGCAAAAGCCAAGCCTCCTGCATAGCAGGTCCCTCCTATGGAGTCCTCAGAATGAAGCATAAAAAGCACCCCTGCCTCTGCAGACCCTTCAGAGATGGAAAGCTTCAGAGCACTGCAATGCCTTTTTAAAGACACTTCATAGCTATATGCACCAAATTTATTAACCAGTCTATTCCTTCACATATAAAATGAATGAAGAGTGAAGGGCAAAGCTCTTATATTTATGTGACCAGTTATTTTATTCTTGTGCCTTTTTGTCTGCATGTACTTGGTGTGCAAATTAGACAGCGCAACATTATTCTAACTCAGTCTTTACCTCTTGCCAAATGACTACAACAAAGAAGAAACATTTCTATGAGTATATCTTGCTCTGCTCTCCTGTATTTCTTCCCATCCTTTTACTATGACTTACTTAAACAATTATTTCTACACTTACACAATCCTGACACAGATTCACCTGTACCAGTTAAACCATTGTGAAGGGATTATGCCAATTTAATCCTTGTTGTCAAATACAAATTAGAGCAACATCTGAAATGCACACACACCAGCTTAACCTTTGTGCTTAACTTACAGTTTCCTTGCTTGTTGAGGTGTCTGTGGCCTCCCTTGCCTTCTTTAATATCTTCCTTTTGGTTCCCCTTTCAAAACATCACATCTGTACCTATACAATTAGTCTGTTCTTGTACTGTGCCCCTCCATATTTCTTTTTCTATCTATCTGTGTCTGCTCCTTCAGCAGGTTCCTAGATTCCACCACCTTTCACTGTACAAATACCTCTGAGCATCTCACCCACTGAACCTTGACTGGGTTTGTACCTATCCCTTCATTATAACCAGAAGAGTGTCCCTCCTCCACAAGCTGCTGCTCTGCTGGACGTTCACTCCAACCAGGGCACAGAAGGGAAAAAAAACAATACACCATAGCTCTTTTGACTGCTATTATTTCTTGCAAATTTGCCTATTTAGGAAATAAAGACAAGCCTTAAGCTGTATGAGCACAGCTCCCTCTTCTGCAGCTCTTTCTCTTTAATGTCTTACATGTCATGTATTAGATTGCAAACTCTGCTCTGTGCATTGTCTCTCTTCCTAGTTTTGTAGTTTGACATGATGAACCTCCAACCTTGATTTCAGTCTGAGTGACAAGATAATAAATAATAATGATAATAAATTTCCACATGCTTACTGAGTATATCCAAAGGATATAGGCTTCACAACAGCATCCTTGTGACTGATTGAATCTGGTGGATATAATACTCCAAGACTGGAAGTAAACAGCCTCTCTGTGGCACCAACCTGCACTCCACCCACCAACTCCACTTTCCAAAAATAATGGTTGGTGAGTGAAAATGAAAGGGTTAATTCCTCTCTGTCTCTGCTTAACCTTTCCAGGCTATTCAGTTTCCTTTCAGACTCCAGCCCATCAGAAGCATGCAAGGTGAAGGATAGAATTACAGACTGGGCATGTTTCCTGTACTTAGTGGGCGGGTAGAGCACAACTTCCTCACTAATAATGTCAAGGTAATTAGAACATCCTGCAAAACCTGTTACAGGGAAGAAATAACCATTGTTTATTGTCATTTCTACTTGCCTTTTTTTTTGAGCCCATCTCTACTTTAGCAGTGACACAACTGGGCCAAATACAAAAATCCCAGGATTTGCAGTATGGACCTGGGCTAAATAATTATTTTTTTTTCATCCCCATCACTCTTTC
>NW_009952362.1:2379474-2390933 GCF_000747805.2 Chaetura pelagica | reverse complement strand
TATCTAAGGACCAAAAGCAGTTGCTGAAACTGACACTTCTGTCCTTCATGCAAGTCTCTGAGCCACTAGGCTGCAGAAGCACATCTCTGGCTGGGTAGTGCATTAGTTTCTGCAGTTTTTGCTGCGTGACACACTTCCAAAAAGATAGATCAAGAACACATCTCACACCCCTCCTTCTCCCACAAAGCAGACAGCAGTCAAGAAAACCCTCAGGCAGATGAGGCAGGACTCTAGAAAGGCATCTCCCTTCTTGATAAGAATGTGCAATAGATTCTAATTGGAGTCACTTCTCCAGGATTCTGATAGAAAGAAACACTTCTTGCTCAGCTCTCAAAAAAGAGGCACCAGCAGTGACCCTCAAGTGTTAAGAAACCCAGCAGCCCCCTCCAGGCCACAGTGGCCACAGAGTGGGGTAAGATTGAAATAATTCTGCTCAACGTTTCCTACTGGCTCCCTTAAAAATCTCATTTCTGGTAGATACTGTTTAGAGTAGTGGAGCTCTTTACCCCTTGGGAAGTCAGATTTTGTAGAGAAGGAAGAAGATTTGGGGGGGGCCAGTTAATGTAGCTGGAAAAAAACCAGACAAGTTTGGGTAACTTAAACTTTTTTTAGATCTCTGTTTCACAAGACGTTTAGCAGCAGACAACTGACCCTACAGGTTTGCTATGACCTGCCTCTCCTCTCACTAAAAATACGCCAAGGATGATATGCTTGCTTGGGCACGGTACTGGGAACCTCTTGGGTGTGCAGCCCAGATCTGCAGCCCTGGGCTCTCCATTCACTAAGGGGGATGGATGAGGAATGAGACAACTGTGAGACCTCTCAAGACAAAAAAACCAAACCAGCAAAATTCAATAAATAAATAAAATCCTTTGCTTGTCTTTTCAGGCTGCAGCCATCACAGCATGTGCAGGCAACACAGATGCCAGCACAACCCGTCCCATATCACAAGAAGCATCTATGTGGTTAGATGCAGTCACATGTACTAGAGAGCTGGGGCCTGCTGGATTCCTGAAGCCATTTAGATGCATTAGCAAGGACCATCTCAGTATCACTTAAGCCTTGGCAAGGGAACATGACTGTGCAGACATTCCTTTGGCCAGGGCCACTAGGTACTAACTTGTGCATACGCTGCCCAGCTGAATGGGCCTTATGGCCATAATGGAATACAGATAATAATCTGTTACATTATTGCTCTTTCCTTTCCTATAACGTTTCTGGGCTGCTGGGCGCTGATGTTCATAAGCACTTCAAGGAAAGCAACATTGACTTTTCCTCAGGTGGAGGATTTCAGGATGCCACGTGTCTCGTTTGCTCTGCCAAACATATTTCCGAGAGTCGTGGTTTTGCACACATTGCAGGCACAGTCTGCATCAATATCCCGGGGGGAACTGTGATTCTAATTAACGACAGAGTCCTTCTAAAGGTGTCTCTATTAAGCCTGTACATAAGGGCAGTCTGCTAGGAAATTTTCCTTCCCTCTCACGTGGCATAAGCTGTTGTCATCTGCAAAATATATTGACAATAATGCTGAGCCTGAATTGTTAAGTGCACTACTGCTGGGCTTGTGTGGAGAACCACATGTTGTACAAGCTCTGTCTGAAGGGTTTTGTGTGTAATGAAATTCTGCACTTGCCTTTCAGAACTGCCAGGTTTTCAAATTACACTTGTGATTGTCATCAAATTCAGCCACTAAAATAAAGCTGTGCATTTCAGATGTGAGGGAAAGGCAGGGAAAAAGGATCTTGGGTCCCAAAATAAAGATTACTTTGAAAGACTTTGCAAAAATAAGACTGAAAATAAGTAACAACATAAGTCAACATAGGATTGCTAGCCATCAGAAGATAATGACTGTCTGTAACAATGCTTTTCACAGCCTAAAAGATAGCATTGGTGTCTAAAAGCTAGTCTTCACTCAGCATTTACTAGCATAAGTATACTTCTAAAAACACCAGGATTTGGATACACTTATTTCAAAATAAGAACATTCATATAGGGTGGAAATACTAGTGTAATATGAGATATAATTATTCTGGTAAACTTCAGTGTGCAGACAAACCCTGAGGGAAAAAACACACAACATCTTGTCTGTTTCATTGTGTGCACTGATTTTAGAACCTGCAGACAAAAGAAAGAGAACACCCACACAGAAGACAGGTCCCACAGACAGTGTGCTTCTCTATTTGACAGGCTAGAGCCAAAAAGCTGAGACTTACAGAAAAATCCACCTTTCCACAAAAATCTGGAAGAAGGTTGGTGGCCAAAGTGACTAAGTATCAGCAGTGCCTTTGGTCCAGCTCACTGTTTCCTTTTCACTGCTACAACGTGGGAATGAAGCTGTGGGATAACTGGGGGTGGGAGAGCTGCAACGATTGTTCTGGGCAGTGCCTTTCCCTCAGAGACTGAGAATTTCATATACAGAGCAGCCGGTGCCTCTCAGCCTTCTGGAGGAGCTCGGGCCAGCAGAGGTTGAGGACTGACCCTAACCGTTCTGCTTGGGAGAGGGTTGAATGGAGTGAGGCAGAGGCAGCAGAAACTCCTGCTGACAGGTCCAAAAGAGGTCACCTAGTGATAGACTTAAGCTCTACGCAAACTTTAAAGAATGTCCTTGCTTACCAGTCTTGCTCAGGCCACTGAAAATATGAGTATTTTATGGGACTGCTCAGTTACAGGATTTTCCACCCATTTTTATTCGGAAAAGGAAGATCCTAGTCACTGAGTTTAGGCACTGTAATCCTGAAGGTCATCTGTGAGCAGTCCATGACTGTTCCCCGTCTCAGCACTTTGCTCAACTCAGCCTGCAGTGACACAAGTTTCATGGGTTTCAACAACTTCAGTCACAATGCTGCCTCATAGATATCCCAGTGAGGAATGTAATTTCCTTTTGCTAAGCTTCCTATACTATTTCTATAGTCAAGCCCAAGAAGCTGTTCTCCTGTTTGACTTCCTCAGCTTTTGAAGACACACAGCTCCTAAAAGTGGCAGGTGCCAGAAAGTGCTCTTAAAAGGAGTCCAGCATTAGGACATGAACACATAATTGCCACAGGTCTTCAAGTCCCAGGCATGTTGCACCAAATCCACTAGAAACTATTAACAGCAATTAAAGAAGTCCTGTATTTTGCCCTGGAGAATCTCTGCTATTTTTCTGTGGACCTCTGAAAGAAAGAGCAGCTGTCCTGCTTTGGATACAGACCAGAGTAATTTCTGCTCATTGACCACATGCACCTTCTCCCCAGTCTAAATCATTGGAGAAAACAGCAAGGCCAATGTCTGCACTGAAAAGCATCATTGGCTGTTTTTCTTTCTTAGTTCACCCTAAAATAATCCCTTGACTTGATCCTAAAAGAGTCCCATTCCTGCCAGGACACAAAGATGTCCCAGCGCCATCTAGCCACCTTGCCTTAGAAACACACAGCAGTGCCACGAAACCCACTGCAGAAGTTGTCCCTATAAGCAAAAACTTCCTACCACCAATCCAACACTGAAGGTCATGCTGCCAGCTCTGGTCCTGACATACACTTTGGCTTGTTAAATTTGCTAAAGACCTCTTGAACTAAGCTGGCCAGTAAGTTCATCGCTACCCAGAGTCTGAGTTTCACATGCCTTTGCTACTGAAAGAAAAAAGATAGCAAGGGAACTACCATGGCTTCAACTAGCTGTCAGTTCAAATGGTGTAGTTCCTTTGAATGAGAAGCAAGAAGTGAAACCTTGGGGTAAGGATGAGGTGTAAATCCCCAGACAGTTCTAATTAGATGAAAACTAGAGTCTACTTTCAGCTCTGTAATGTGGCTTGACTTACATCAAAGCTGGACCTTAGTGAGAGGGAAGACTTGGCAAACAACTCCAAGCAGGAAACCCGGCCAGTGGTGGGAGGTAAGATGGCTGTGGCATCTATGGAAGGAGAACCATTGCCAGCATAGACAAGCAGCTTTCATTAAATGACTTGTTTTCATGATCAGTTTAAGCCAACGTGACTCTGATTCCTCCCTGCCATCCCTTGCCATCAGCTCTCTTGTGTACCACTCATCACAGAGTTAGGTGCAGTGCCAGGCAGCCCTGCTGATCCACTTGAAAACCAAAACCCTGAAAAGGAAAAGTCTTCAGGCCAGTAGAAACTCATCCTTCTTACCAGCCCAACTGCGAGAACCAAGAAGGGAGGTGGCAGGAAGATGCAGCCAGATGTTCAGCAGAGGCCAGGACTGCTTCTTTAGGCCACAGGGAAAACCTAAAGCATAAACCCACACTCCTAGCACTTCAAATAAAGTATTTAATTTATAACAGCTAGCTAGAGTACATGATCACTGACCCCTGTGAGTACCCTACTTACTTCAGAGGTGAGCTTTCATGTGCAACATTAGAAGATGACAGAGGAAACCAGAAACTGAAGTGCAGTAGCAACATAACCGTGCCACCTGTGAGGTGACATGTCTGAATGACGAACTTTTAAAATGAAAATTCATTCTGTGTTCATGACACAGAATAATAGAAATAAGTATTTTCTTCATCAGTTGCAAACAAACCTGCTTTGTGTGCACTGAGGATCCCCAGCATTGATATGATGCAAATAAAAAAAAATTCCAAGGGAGAATGGTTTACATTCCAGAAATTAAGTTCCTGAGGTAATGGATTTGTAAATGCCTAATTTTAGAGGGGGGTCCCTGTCCAGCAGCACAAGCAGTGGCTGAGTGTGGGGTGTCCTTTTAGCAAACATGTCAACCATGATGAGATGGTGTCTCCCAGCAGAGACTTAGCTTGGGCATTCAGATATTTCACTCCGAACTTCTAGCACAGATACCAGTCAGAGCAAAGGGCACACGTTGTTCCTGGCAGTGTGGAAATGCAGCTCCCAGCTGCCACGTCATGGAAGAACGACTTAAAATGGACAGCTTTGCTTGTCCCTAGAGCCACAATTTCCTCACTGCAGCATGTGGACAAGACTTTTTGCCAAACCTCTCTCCAGAGAGACAAGGTAACGGTTCAGCTTTCAGAGGTTGTGCCACTAACTCCATCCAGAAGACTCACTGGACTGGCAGAAAGCAATGGCATGATAACCCATTACTTGGGTTATAACCCATCATGCATTTAAAAATTCAGTCTTGAATTCCAGGCCAGAACTTGGGTGAGGAAACCACTGAAAGGAACGAGTACTTCTAGTTTTTCAGATCTAAATTCTGACAACAAACCTTCCCTCTCCCTGATACTACATGAACTTCGATACAGCTGCTTCAATAGGCACAAAGAAGGCAACAGGTAAATTAAAGAACTTTCTGTGTCACTCCTGCATCAACCATGGTAGGGCTAAACTATCCATCTCTGGATCTTCTGAATTTAAACAAGGATGTATTTCTGCCATTTTTTTCAATTTATTGTTTTTTTCTTTTTCAAAAAAAGCCAGAAGTTACTGAGCTCAGCACAAGGATAAGCAAGATTACATTATCTCTAAAAGCATGTTTCAAGTCTGAGCAGTTGTTGATCCTTTCTGCATTATAAGCCAGGAAAATGGGAATGTAAATGGTGTTGCTTCTAAGAGTGAGACAAATTTGTGCCATTGGAGAAGTGCTGTGCCCTTGAATTTGCCATTAATATTGAGTCAATCTAGTCTGCAACACCAAGAGAGATAGGAAATTCTCCTGGTCATCCATTCACCACCAACATCCCCAAATCACTTGAGGTAGCAACATGGCAAATGAATGAGTGATTTGGTGTCACATCATGAATCAGGTAGAAGTTTATTTAGGAGGGACTTATTTACAACCAGGTTACATCATACCATGTCTGTTAGGTCCAGTTATTTAAATGTTACTAAGATCACTGAGCTGAAATAGAGAAGGGCTGATATTTGGATAGATTCTCTCTATTTTACAGAGTGAGATATGGAAGAGTCGGCTTGGGAGCAGCCTTTTCTATATAACATCACAGTCACAGGAAATGCATGCTGTTTTCCAGCATGGAATTTCTAATTCTGGCATCTTGATTCCCTCAAACATTTTTTGTCATATATGTAGCTGCACTAAAGCATTATTATCTTTTGAAAGCCTGGCTTGCAGCTTTTTGTGCTATAGTCCAACATGAACAGTTTTTTAGCTTTGTAAAGAGCAGTATATTATTGCCCTGTCATCTGGAAAAAAGGAGATATTTCTTTTGAGGCAGAGAAGAATTGCAGAGGGAGAGAGGGAGGAAATAGAAATCTGTAGCTTGTTATGGGCTTGATGGAGAAGGTCTGCTGTTTTTGTCAGTAGTTGTACAGCTTTTCTATAATATTTTTGTGCAATGGCCAGCTCAGTCTCACCAAACTGTTTTGGTGAATGTTTTTTGGAAAGCAGGAGAACATTTGAATACATCTTGTATCTACGGGTAATGGAACAAAAGACAAAGATGATGCAGTTAAAGCTGCAGCCCACATTTGTGGCTTCTGAATGCAATCCTCAAGGAAGGGATTTTATCAGAAACTCTTCCCTGGCTAAGTATGGTGAAAATAAAACTGAACATGTAATGACTGAGAATCCCAAAAAGTACCCAGGGCAACTCTACCCAAGGAAATACTATTTTCTGTTATCAGCCCTCCAGGTCCACTGAGGAGTCCCACTAGTATCCAGCACAGAAACAGTTTGCAGAGCAGAAAGGGAATAAGCACTGTGTTGTATAAAACATTCCTCTAACTAGAACAGCAGCATAGTTGCAAGAAGCTTTACAACCTTCCTGATAGAAAACAAACCAGAAGCAACCAACACACCCAGTTACACCAGTATCACATCCCCCTGCCACCTACTACAGAACACCAGGATGGGTCAGGAAAGCTAGTGATTTAACATGCCAAACAAAGTATCTGGAAACTTCTGGATAGCAGAAAAAGTGAGTGCAATGTATGCCAGCCACCATGGACAAAAGTTCCCCAGCATCACATAATACCTATAGCATTCTTTATGGGGAACATATTTACATAGGGATAAAGGAAAATTACTTGTATTGTGAAATATTTTTCCTGCTTCAAAGTTACTACTGTTCCAGTAAATGCTGGAAAGCCACTGGATATGTCCCTATTGGTGCTCTACTCTGTTAAACCTTCTGTGATGCAGTAACTGTCACTATAGGTGGTTACTCCCTTTGCTTGTCCATTGAGATAAAAAAAGCAAATGATACCATAATTTTGGACTTGCTGAGCAGATGACTCATTTGAATAACCTGAAGTCTGTCTCTAATAACTGCAGCATCAGTATCAAATGATACTATTCCCATGACTCCAGGATGCAACTAAAGCAACCAACTGCTTTCTTGGATGGTCCCTTTCAACTGCACCTTCAACTCAATACAGCCCACTTTTCCATTCAGCTCTCATATTTGAAGCTGGTGTGCTGATGCATCTGTAGGGTGCAGTGTCATCCGGGACCCCTCAGTTCCCAAAACTACCAGATGGCATCAGGAAGGAGAAAGGAAGTGGTAAAAAGTCATTACTTCTGGTGGCATTAGACCTTGAGTTTGCATCATGTGAATAAGAATAGCCTCATAAAACCCTTTTTGCCTGCCTGGGGATTTGTGATTTCAGTTTTTTCATTTATGAGCTGTGGACAAATTTAGTTTCAACCTATGACATTCCTCTGTCATACTTATTCCCATCTATATTCTTGGTAAATCCCAAATTAGCCTATGGCTCAATCTAGACTGTAACAGTCAAGGACTAAATTACAACTTGTGTTGCAATCAGGTCTGGGAACAAATTATTTCCGTTTTGTGGTGTTGGTGGGAACTGTGCCCATGAAAACTTGAACCCAGTGAAAGCCAGATGGTCCCATCAACTCCCTTGATGGGAGAGAGGAGCAGTGCTGGCAGAGCTGCTTTTGCACTGTTATGCTGGACTCTTATGAAAGCAGATTTCCTTCTCCATCCTTTAACCCAAGTTCACATGCACATTTTTGGTGGGTGGCACATCTGGCTCTCAAACTTATTGTTTCTCTGACTGACAGTTGGCAGAGGTTGGTGAGTGATTTTCATGACAAAGAGGCTTTTGTTTGGTGCTCCTTTCCAGTTAGCAGATGAGAAGCACAGACACAGCAATATTCAATGAACACAGCACAGCTCTTTCCAGGGATATTTTCTTTTGCTGTAACAAAAATAACTTTTCCACTGAAGTCTACATATTTCTGGAGAATGAAAAAACCACAACCAAAAAACCTTCTATATATATGTGTGTATATATGTATATGTATATGTATATGTATATGTATATGTATATGTATATGTATATAAATGGTGTTGCTCCCCCAAAATAAACAAAGATAATTTATATTTTCGCTTATCTGCTGGAAAAACTAACAGTTTGAACAGCCTTCTCAGAAGAATCTCAAAAATGAACTGAACGGATTGAAGTAAAATCTCAAGCTCAGATTCCTCTAACCAGTTTAAGCAAATTCAGCTCAGGTCTGAATCTTAGAAATCTGAACTACATACACTTCTCCATATTTTTCTGGAATAGAGAATGCCCTCCTATATTATACAGAAGATTATTTCAGTCTTGCACATAAATCTGTTTGCCTAAGGTCACAGGAACATTCTGGCAGAGGCAAGAACAAAAAACTTGATTTCTTGTCTCCCAGTCCCTTTAGGCAACTGAAATAGGGATGCCAAACTGGAAATAGGAGCGAAAGAGAACTAGACATTTTGACAGGACAAATATTCTATTCCTCATGGGAACCATATCTCTAAGGCCCCTTCCAGCAGATGCTGGAACTCAAAGAAAAGGCTGATCTTTGTTCTTGTACCTTGGAAATGCTGGGAGCCCATAGACAAGCTGTAAAACCAGAGCACCAGCTTTTCCCATCCCTGTGCTGACAGCCCAGGAGAGTTCACATCTGACACCAATTACTCCATGGATTCCAGATGGTTTTGAAATTTGTATCAGCAAATATTTAAGGTGTGTTTTTCATTTTTAGCAACATTTTTTCTCTACAGCGTAAAGAAATCCCCATTAATGAATGAATAAGATAAAAAAAACAACAGAGAAGTCAGAGGAGTGTGTGACTTAATCCCACACCTCAGTTCTCAAATCACTTTAAGACTTACTTTACCTGTGAAACAATTATTCAACACATTAAGAGACATTAAAACAAAGCTTGATTCCAGGCTTTAGCTGCCCAGCAGTGTCCCCTTGGGTCTCCCAGCCCACCAGCCTCTGTGGCTGGCACCAATCACCCCAGGCTCTCCCACTGTCTCTGGCTGGTGGCAGGGCACTGAGTCCCTGTGCTGCCTTCCCTTCATTGCTGTTCCCTGCTGTAATGAAGGCTGGCACTAGAAAGGAGGCTGCCTTCCTGAGAAAGGCCAGATGATCAGAAGAGGGGTTTCCCACTTTTCAGACCCAGGAAGGCAAGCCACTGCCACAGCATGCCTGGCTCATGCACTTTTGTGCCAACCCAGCTATCAACTACAGTCCATGAATCCTATTTTGCACAGGGGCCCTTCCACTGAGCTGACTCCACCACCACGGCAGAGTCTGGAAGATTTCTGTTTTTTTCAGCTTCCTCTGAGAAAATCTGATATGACCAAGTTGCACTTGGCTGCTGAGAGGTACAACAGGCTGGTAAACTTTAATAATACCCTGCTTGGCCAGTAGCACCCTTTGACAGAGGACTGACAGGCTCTGACAGCACACCAGTTTTTCAAGTCTAATTTTGGGAGGGGCTGAGGGTATGCAGTGGGAGGAAACAAGTGTCTAAATGTGGAAAACATAGGTGAACTGTTAGACACTGCTGTCTGGTGAGTAATCAAGACCGTGCAGGGTTTGCCTGGATTAGCACCATTGCAGCAGCAGCGAGAAGTGCTGGTCCTGGGCTGAGCCACTCCATGGGCCTCAACATGGTGCAAGCACAGAACAAAGATTACCCTTACGCAAAGTGCTTAGCAGAGGATACCCCAGCCCATGGCACCACCAAAACACCTCATCTCCAGTTGCTGTCAGTACACTGGGCTGTTCAGGTTAGGAAAAAAGAATCCATCTGTAAAAGCCTGTTTGGATCTTTGGACAACACCCCCTCCCACAAGAGCCCCTCCTACATGGCATCTGTAAGAAAAAATAGGTTATGTTGCATTTATCACTGAGGATAATTCTTCATAATAAAGCTTGGGCCTGCTTAACTTAGCAAGCATTAATACTGACAAGAGTTCAGGGTTCATCAGTCAAGCTAATTTGTTGAACATTACCCTGCTGCTGCTTATCTGGGATAATCTTTTCTGTTGGAGGAGGGTTGCAGCAGGCTAACACCCATGGCCCTCCTCTGCATGACCTAGCTTTATCTTTTAGCCAGTGTTCCTGCTCTCTTTCAGCATTTCTGTGTAAAGGTGGCCACAAAGAGGAAAATATCTATCAGTGTCCTTTTAGTTCCTATTTCATGATGTGCCAAAGGTACAAGGAAAGCTTATTTCATTACAAATGCTGTATCTGCACAGCTTCAGCAGCAGCACCAGAGGGCTGATATCCCAACAGGGTGAAACAGAGGGTTTATGAGCAAATCAGTTTTGAAAAGTCTGTGAAAATTGTTTTTGATAATCCTGATTTTCATAATCCTGATTCTCATTTACATTCCCAATAAACACTTGGGAGAAAAAAACCTGTGTGGGAGATATGCCTGCCCCTTTCATTAAGAGCTGAGAAAACTTTTACTCATCAATTCACTTGTAAAATTCTCCAGCAAAAGCAGCTGCCTGAAACCTTTAAAAAAAAATACAGAATTTGTAATACTAAAAGGAATAATAATAATTTAAAAAATCCTTCCCTTGACAAAGCCTTTGACAAAGGCACAGTAAATTGTGAGACCAGACAGCTTTAGCAGAGAACCATCAATGGGAATGGAGCAGGGGAAGGGCTGAGGGACTGTGTGTTCACTGAAGCATATGGTTACCAATTTGCTGGACATATGTTGTATTCCCCACAGGGCACAGGAGGACTTTTGGATTAAAGGGTGTAAATCATTGATTATCACAATAGAATTATGTTCTATTCTAAATGTACAGTCTAAATATATACCTTTTTCTCCTTCCCTAGTCACAGCTCAAAAAAACCCACCAATCACACTGTGCATTGCTTTTAAGAAAGAAAATGAGAATAACTGTTCACACAGATTTTCTTCCTTTTATTATACTACTTTTTTGGGGGGTGGGAAGGAACAGAAAAGGGCAGGGAAAAAGTAGAAAGATAGAAAAGTGTCTTGGAACATTTTATCCCATAATTTCCAGAGGGAGCCATTGATCACAGATCACAGATGTGCTTTTACACCACAGCAGCACCTAATTATTTTTCAGGACTATTGCAATACATGTTTAGGAATCTCTGAATAATAGAACCATATGGTAACATTGTCAGAAGGAGAAAATAGGAACCCAGAAGGCTGGGGGAAGGAGAAGGCATTAAAAAGTGCTGGCTGTAAATAGAAAACCATTTGTCAAACAAAGAATGAGGAAAAAGCAGGAAT
>NW_009952362.1:2363344-2379455 GCF_000747805.2 Chaetura pelagica | reverse complement strand
TCACGTTCTTTGGAGAAGATTCCAAGAGCCTCATTCTTTGTTTCCCAGCCAATTTGCTGCAGTTGTCCCTAGAGCATCTGTTCTGTGAGACTGGGTATGATGCTGTTGCAAAATTTATGGAGGACTAAGGAAGAGCTTAGACAGTTACTTTATACCAGGTTTTTTAGAGAACTGGACAGGGAGGTCTTGATGTGCTGTCAGCAATGTGAGGCCTGATGCTCTGTGAAAGCTTCTCCTGGTATCCTGAAAGGTGTTGAAGCACCTACAGAAATACGGGAGGCTTTGCCATGGAAGCTTTTCACTTAGGAGAGTGCCTGTCTAAACAGAGAATGTCCAGACAATCCTGGTGCCTCCAGCTTCATAGTTAAGCCAACACCTGCTGAAGGGTTTGACCCTCAGAGGCACAACTGAAAGAGCTGTCCTTAGGCCCAAGAACTTCCACCTCTGCCTGGAGCGTCTCACAGAGAAATAGATGTGTATGTAACAGAAGACACAGACTGGAGGGGACAGTCTGATATGTCCACAATGGTGTCAACTCTGCTTTCTGTACATTGTAACTATGGTTCACCCAGAGTCCAGGACCTTCTGATGCTTGTAGCTGGGCTGCAAGATGTCCCCAAACAAATACCCTGAATGTTCAAAATCCTCCTGGATAAAATGCTCCCTTAGAAAGAAGGGAGTTGCCTGAGGAAAACACATGCTCAATAACTGGTAGGACCATGCTGGAATATCACCACAGCTGAGCTTCCTTCTCCTTACTTCATCCACATCCTCACTGCAACGTGGGCAGGTCAGAGCTCAGCTTCAGAGGCAGCCTGGGCTTCATCTGCCTCACCAGATGGACAAGAAAACACACGCTAAAAGTGTGTGCACTGGTGTAAGGGCTCCTTATGTACATGGTTACAGGACTGGGAGCTAAGGCAGGTTTTCTGGATAAACCTACAACACAGCACCAAACACAGGGAAGATGCATACACTCAGGAGAAGGCTTTTTCCACCACACAGCTTGCGGTGAAATGACTCCTCATGCTACTCATCTGCGTGGGCTCTGCAGGCCAGGAAATCCACCCAGCTGAAATCAAGGCACCAGAAGGTGGCTGGGGCTGTGCATGGATGTGGCAGGAGCCTCTCTGGAGCAAAACCATGTCACTGCAGTGATCAGTGTCCCCAGCATGAGGCAAGGCAGTTGTAATTGTGCAAAGTGCTCTTTATTCATGACTCTTCACTGAAGCTGTGTTCTTGATTGTGCCTCTCAAAAAAAGCCACTTTAGGGCCACTTCTTTCTTGTCCTTAGCAAGAGAAGTTTACTGTCTCCTCCTGGAGAGTGCATTTAATAATTCTGCAAGGGACCTATGAGTTTAATTGACCCAATGAGCTAATTTTAGATCTTCATTCTTGACTTCAGATTCACTTCAAATACACTTCATGAATAAGAAATACAAATGCTTAAGGGTCACACATTTCCAAGGGGCCCAGAAATCCTCACTGCAGCTATGTTCTTTTGCATATATAAATAACTAAAGTCACAAATGGTAATTGTTAATTATCTGTCTAATGCACAGAGAGCATCAGGTAGCCAGATCTCCAGAGGGCATTCACTGCAACCACAGCTGATTGCAGGACCAAAATTGGAAACTGCTTCCCATGCACAGACCTGTAACATCCCTGAAGGACGGGAAGGAGGAAGGAAATATGGAGACCTGTGCTCCTCCCCATAAAAAAACCCCAAACCTAAAGACCCTGAAGAAAAGCCATGATAAGTAACTACTTAGCCTTTGACAAAACAAAAAATGACTACTCAGTTGATTAAAAAAAACCCTACAGATGATGTTAAGATACGTTGCAATCCTTGCTTAAAAGAGTAAACTTAAAAGAAATAAGAACAAACTCTTCATGCTTATTTATTTCTATAGCTAGCTATAAAGGAACTAGTCTGAGCACAGGTGTTAATCTCCCTACACACCAGGGGACTATCTACAGGCTGGTTTATTAAGACTCAGCTTACTGCTGATAACTGAAGCAGTGTAATGTTTTGCACTGACATGTTGTTAATCTTGGGCCATGTAAATCCCTCTGGATTGACTCAGGTGCTGGCCAAGGAAGGCAGAAACTATGTGTTAGCCAGGCCTAGACTCAACTGTTTTCTCCATCAAGATCCACACCTAACACTCTTCCAAACCCTTTACACATTGACATTATTTTTCTGCTCTTGCTTACCATTGCCAGATTAATCTCCCTGTCCTTTCTGATTTTCTCTAGCAATTACCATTTCCTAGATTTCTCTTTTTCACATCATGAGTTTTTGATTCTTTTCTTCCCAGATTTAGAAGTCTGTCCAATCCAAACTCTGATGTTGATTTCTGCCCAGGTTTTTAATACTCCTAAATAAATTTGTATTGTCTTTTGTTAACACTGGTTGTCACAACACCTCTCCTATCTTGCCATGATCTGCTTTTAAGTATTTTTAAAAACTTTTTTTCTTGGAACATTTTAAATTTCCAGCTCAGCACCAGAAGAGCCCAGCACACTGGTCAGGGACCAATCAATTGCACAGGAAATATGTTCCCTATAGACATTCCTAGATTATAGAGTTGAAATTGCATGTGACAGACCAAGCTGTTTTCTTAGTGATTCATAAAGGATTTGCATCTACAACAGACACCAAACATAACAATAATTACATGGCTAAATCCTTAGCAAGCCACACCACTGAGAAAGACTTTCCAAATGCACTCAACAGAAAAAGGTTCAAGCAAGAGCTTCTTCTGCTGCTGTGCTTACATATCTGACCTAGAGACACTGCAACCAGACTAAGAGCAGACTTTCAGTTTTCATGGCTCATTTCACCATTGATTTATCACTTATTCTTATATAAGGGGATCACAGCAAGTGCCAACAAAGAGTATATTTTATGAAGATGACTACAGGAACAAGAAGACCCAGAGCATCCTATAAAAAAATAATAAAATACTTTAATAAAAACTTGTTGCTTCAGAAATGATGAGGCAATAAAAAACGAGCACTGTAGACTGTAAATACAGAAATTCACTGAGTACTTTGTCTTATTTAGGTTTCCCTATCTGCTTGCAGAGATAGCCCCATTCCCTGAACAGCCAGTATACACAAGATTGTTTTACAATGTGCAGCTATAACACAGCTACCTTAGGTAAAATGTAGGGTTTTTTGAATGGACAGTAGTCAGCTAGGGGAAGCCTTCTTCATTATGATACGAATTTGAAAACAGTAATTTCTTAAAATCTTGAGGGTGACAAGTAGATTCAGTTAATTCCGCCTGTGATCTTCTGTTAGCTGTTATAGGCTTACACCTGCTATCAAAAATTTTCTGGGCAGGAATAGCCTCCACGGAGCTGAAGCCAGAGCTTTTACATGCTCCCTTGGGATGCCAGTCTTGGAGTCCAGCTGTCACTCAACCTACTCTTGTCTAGCACTCTTTATGTCCCAATAAGATAATCTGGCCACACAAACACTGTAGACAGGATGTATTTTCAGTCTCTGCTGGTACACTGGTAATCCCTGTCCTTTCTGGTTTTCTTTAGCAATTACCATTTCCTAGGAATAGAATGCAAACAAATTGCTTAGCATTAACACCAAGATGTAGTATTGAAATGTTCACAAACTCCTGCTCCAAAACCTAGCTATGATTAACCAAAATGAAACTATTCTTTCTCATAGTTAATGACACTTAGTTAATTATCACCAGGTTTATTCTCATTTCACACTATTGCAGCTCCATTACATTGGTATCTTAGTAAAGAACCTTTAGACATCTATTGAAAAATCAATTGATTTTTCCACAGAAATACTGTTATGAAATGTTCATAAAATTAGAAATAACAAACAACTGTGATATTGATACTTTTTTGCTTCCATAGAAATGGGGTCTACGATGTCTGTTGGGACAGAGAAAATATCAGATTTTTAACATACAAACCTAATTTTTCTCTCTTTATCAAGTGGTTTTCTAACTGAAGCCAATTTCACAATATCTTTCAACTTCTGGCTTTTTAGGTTGACTAAAGTTCTCACATATGCCTTTTGCTTCCTGTCTTGCCCTGGACTTGCCGTGTCTTTTCTGAGGTTTCTTTTCAACCTGCTTCCCTATCCCTGATACTTCAGAGTCTTTCTACAACATACCTTTTTTTAATTTATTTTTTTTTTGGCACAAGCCAATCAGAACATCTTCTGGTGTCCATATTGTTCACTCACCTCTCTCAGCATTGACTCATCTCTGTGACGTCCACTATTATCTGTCCTGTTATTTCCAATTCATGCCTTCCAGCATTATGATGCTTTTCCCCTTCCACACTGATGGACAGATATGGTCAGAGAGAGAGAGAAGTGACAGAAAATAAAGGGCTTTCCTACTGATGTCATGTCAGCTGCATTACTCCACAATGACACATTTTTCATCAGAACTCCAACCAAAACCAGAGGACCTCTGCCTCCCCAGAGTATCGGCCTTTCTTTAGCTGGATGTCCTTAGTCACCATTTGTTAATTTCCTACATTCCCACTCAGTGCTGTTCTACGCACATTCTTGTACTTAAGTAACTTCAGCTGTTTAAGTTGAGCCACTTCTCTATGAGATGTCAAAGGTCCTGACATAGAGATTCCAATTTACTGCACTGTTACCAGAAGGCTCATACCTTGAGAGATGCTCAGATGTACACAGGTCTAATCACATTAGCACAGATGCCAACACACAGGTCAGGGTAACTGATCAAATAGCTGCCTACACTGAGATGTTTGACTGAACCTACCATGCCAGTCTTTGGCCTTGGTAACTTCATGGTTGTTGACAGAAATCATATGAATACCCATGCTCATGTGACTGTTATCAGAAATCAGACTAACCCAATAAGTTCTGCCTTTAAAAAAAGCAATGTACTAACACAAGGAATTTTCTTTACATGAGACAGATCTGGGGATAACAGGTGGTACTTAACAGACCTGAAATGAGTAGTGAGAGAGTAGGATGTGATAAAAAGGCATTATTTAGGGACACAGAAAAGAGAAATCAAATCATTGACAACAGCAATCTGAGGACAGATAGGCTGTCCAGGAAATAAAACCAGAAACAGGGTATTTTATGTTGTCACCTACAGTTGTCTTGCAGTTGCCTTATGGCCTCATGTCACTGATGTGAGCAGCGACTTGTACAGCTATTAGCACTACTGCTAGCTCAGAACTCTGCTCCCCGATTTCCAGCTTCAGCACAACAATGAATTAGTACTCTGATCATAACTCAGCATGGAGGCATGTTGGCTCCCACCAGCATTTCTGATGGAGAGGGCTTTCACAGTTCTCCCAGATAGTATATCTGTGAAAGATATCCTAGATACCATACCTATATATGTAGTATTGGAAGAATTCCTGATAAAAAGTCAAGTAAAATTGTGGTGACCTACAAAGCAAACTTGAAGGCATCTCCACAACTTCTCAGTGGCCTACAGCACTGGTAAGGTTGCACACTACTATCGTGTTTGGTTCTTTCTGTGAACAGCAGCAGTGACAACCTCCCAAAGCTAGAGACAACAGTGGAGAGGAAGACTAGCAGCATCCAGTTCATTCTCACCTAGGCTGCAACTCACATGAGTGCAGGTCTGAGACAAGGGGAGTTTTTGACCTCCTGTCCTGCTCCAGGTTTTGAGGAGTTGCTCACTATTTTGGAAATTTGATGGCAAGCGCATCTGTTAGCCTTTGGAGTCTGGTCAGCAAGACTGATTCATACACCCAGACAACTGGACTGATACAAGACGGACCATGTTT
The DNA here is from genome assembly GCF_000747805.2 of Chaetura pelagica. Lineage (NCBI taxonomy): Eukaryota > Metazoa > Chordata > Aves > Apodiformes > Apodidae > Chaetura > Chaetura pelagica. The sequence goes on along the minus strand of NW_009952362.1, from coordinate 2,373,666 downwards.
GGGCGAGGGAAAGCCACAAGGAAACAGCTTTTCTCAGCAGCTGGTGAAGTAATGTCTCTGGAAAGCAAGATGGGCAGAGAGCTCTGATGCATCTTCTGTATCACAAGAAGAACTGGGGATAGAGAATATTCATGCAAATGTGGGAAAAAGCAGAACAGAGGGAGGAAGAACAAGCAGACGGGGAGGAGGAGGTGATGAAAACCGGCAGGGGAACAGCTCTTTCTGGGAGACAGTAGAAAGGATTTTGCGCTGAGGAAAGCTGTCGCCAGTTATTTTTATACAGATTTTAAAGTTCACCAAACCCAGCTCTGGAAGTTGCATGTTGTGTTTTTGGCTGGCAATATCAACATACCATATGGAGAAGCCTCCGTTTGAGCTTTACAATATTGTTTGTATTTGATATTGACGTATTTTCATTACTGAATCTGCCTTGAATTGTATGTCCTTTTCTTTTGATATATGATGGGTGAAATAAACCCATAAAACAAAGAAGCAAAACCTAAAGACAACAGAAGAAATGCACAGGGAAATTCCTGTATTTTGAACTAGACCTGAAATTCATTGACTTTAGCATCCTGTCTTCAACAGCATCAACTAGATAAGGCAGATTCCAGACAAGAGGAAGAAGGAAGAAACATTATACTACCATAGATATCATGGATGCTGTTTCTCCATCTGTTTGTCCCATTATTATTGGACTACCTCCCTGGTCCAGGGATTTGCAGAAGTAGTGGGCTAAAGGGGGAAACAGCCTAAAGATAAGCCTTACATTTTACTGGTATAATAAGAAATGAAGGGCAATAGCTCCTACCTTTTATGTCCTGAGTAGATCCCTAGCAGAAAATAATCTGAAACAAAAACTTAGAACGGATGAAAGTGTGGAAGCTGAAGGGAGTGAAACATAAGGGGAAAAGAAGAACCAAAGGCCCTAGAGATAGACAAGCCAAAAGTTTTTTACTTTCTCTACTTGTAAAGCTTTCCTCTTGTAAAGTTTTATTCTTCTGTTGAAATTGTGCCTTATTTACTTAAAAAAACTCAGGGCTTTTGTCACTCCAGACCACTGACCACAGCTGCCAAAGGCAAAACTGTTAAGGAATTAAATGCCATGCAGGTAACCTGCTGACCTGATCACAGCACTTGGCATTGAAGCCTGGGGACCTGATCCAAGCTGAGGAGAACAACAATGGCCTTTCCAACCAGTCCAGTTAATGCCTGAAAGGAGCTGCTGAGGAAAAGCAGGGCAAGTCAGAGGGTGGGAGCAAGTCTCCAGCCATGAGAACCTCTGTCAAGACAGAGACTTTGCAGACCTGTCATGCTCTAAGGATATCAGTCAATTATATGCATGGTTGTCCATGGGGAATTTCAAAATCCCAAGCAGCATCCTCCAAGCTGCATGGAAGACCTGCAAAACTACACAGAAATCTAAGGGAGGCCAGCTTCTTGAGGCCAAAACTGGCATTTGAGTATCTAACATTGCTACTGTAAAATGAAATCCAACATGAAACAGTACCCAGCAAACACCTTGGGCTAGACGTGAACCAGGCTAGTTTTGAAAGATTTTTGCATTTTGTAAGCTTCTCTCCAGCCTGCCACTGTACCTAATTTTGTTTTTTGCTACAACCTGCATTTTAATAAACTATACTTTCCTCTGCTAATTACCATCAGCAGCACAAAATCACAGTAGTAAAAAGCCCTCCTACGCATCTCTTCCTCCTCCTTGCAAGCCCATGCAGCACCAAACCACATGTTTGTATTTTCAGAGACAACTTGCCTGAAACATAATTGAAGACATACAGATAATCTGTTTACAGTAACAAATTACAGTAATTTCAGTGAGGCTTTCATGACAAATTCATGCCTAACTTGGCTATTTTTGATATGCAGTTAAAACAAAAAAGATGCTGGTGACAATCAGAAAGCTTGCAAAGAGCTTGCAAAGGCATTAGATGAAGTAGAAATACCTTAGTAATCATTGCTACAGATATAAGAAAAACTACACTGAAAAGACAGCCTTTTTTCCCTTCCTGGAACTTCAGATGAGGAAATTATTTATATGTGATTGCAGCACTGTACTGTGGGATCTTGCATGTATGTAGCTGGTGTGGGTTGAGCTGTGCAGGGGAGAGCCCTGCTAGCCATGATCCTTCTCCAAAATTTATCTTGAGTACCTCTCTAGGAGCAATTCCTGTAGTGACTTTCCTTGGCATCTCTGTCTACTCCTTTGCTGTTCTACAGGCTAGAGTATATCCTCATCCAAGTAGTCTACTTATTCTTACAAAGCTGTTGATCAAGCAGAGAAAACTGGAAAACATAATTGTCCTTGAAAACATGCGTAACTATCAATTAACATCAAATACCAAATGTACACATAAAATAGTATTTTTGTAGGCACATGGCTATAATGAACTGCAAAAAGTCTGAGTATAGAAGTAGCCTTGCAGGACAGAAAAGTAGCATCTTATGGGCAGAAAACAGTCCTGGAGGAAATATACTAAATTCTGACACGTGTATTAGAAACAAATAGGACTTCACCTCTCTAACTATTCAAGCAACAGCAGTTTATATATAGATGAGATGTAAACAGAAAGTTTCTATAAAAACCCTGGAATTGTCCCGTTTATAAGGCAGATTAATTGACCCAGAGGAAATTCAGGTCAGCAAGAGAGTAAAACAGCCTTGAAAAACTGTCTTTATAATTTTCAGCTTGGTAGATTTCAGTTATATTTTTTAACTTCTTTTCCTCATCTCTGACCTTGTGATTAGAAAGGAAACACCTTCTGGAGAAACAGCCAGCTCAACCCCTCTGCATTTATCTGAACCCACTCAGCATGTGGGAGGAAGGATGGTTCCATGGTTAAGTCAACTGAGAGTCAGATTCTGTTCCTGGTTTCCTCTGTGACTGTGGGTGCCTAAAAACTATAAATCATTCCTCTGTTAAAAGGAAGGCTGTGGAGGAATTCTATTCATCAGCATGTGTAAGCATGCTCAGATACCAGAGCATTAACATATGACAAAATGTCTATGTGCAAAACATCTGTGTGTTTTCAAGGTTCAATAATCACTGCATTTGAGCTTAAGCCATAAAATTTATGTCAGATCTCATACTCAGGTGTGCTGTTGCACAGGTAAGGTTAGTGTGCTCAGTGGGATACCATGTGGATCACATTGTTTTGCTACAATGAATCCTAAAGTTTTTGTTTGGCCCTCAAACAGAATTTTACTTCAAAAAATATCTTACTCAAGTGAAAAGATTGTCAAATGAAGATACCTGCTTGGCATAAAAAAATCTATCACTATCTATATCCAATAATGTTCATTACAAATGTGGGAAGCAAGAGGCTGTGAAGCATAAACTGCTTCAGCTGTATTGTTACCTGTGCTGCCTGCAGCAGCATTTCAGTTTCCTGTCTCTCACCTATTGAAGAGACAGCTCTGCTCTAGACCACCAAAGTTCATTAGGAAGATGCTGCATGATGCATCAGACGTAGGTGTGCGTAGGAAGAAAAGCTCATAGTTTCACCAAGCATTTTGCAAATGCTTTTCTAGACATGTGTAGTGTCATTTGCCTCAGCTGTTTCAACTGCTGCATTCAGAGCTCTGCTCAGAGTACATCATGCTACACAAGAAAAATTTACACAAATAGTTAAGAATCTTTAAATAATGAAAGCTAAACAAATTGTGTGGAAGCAAAAGGAACCAAACTGACTGACATCTCTAGGAGCCAAATTCCCTGTCTTACATACAAAACGGTCCAAGGGCAAACACAAAGCCAATTTTCCTCCTACACAATATACGTCAACCTGAAGAACCTTCTAGGAAAAGCAGGAAAGAATGCACCCATTCATTCAATCATTTGCTGTCCTAAGACTGCCAGCTGAGGAGATGAGAGCTGGAGAGGGAGAAGGAAAGTAAAAACTCTGTGTGAGGCAGATCCCTGCCCCTATAGGCTGGATGAAGGCTGCAACATCAGTTTAGATGGTCTTTGTAAGAACGAAAACAAACACAAAACAAAACCAGAAGACATTAAAAAGCAAGCTTTCTATTAGGGAAAGGATATGCAAATCTACCTACCCTTGGATGCTTCTTTCAAGAAGAGAGATGGAGAACAGCACAAAGAAAACTTACACAGCTGCTAGAACAATACAAACCTTTCCAGTAACAGAAGTGCTTCAACTGCTTGTTACATTAGGAGGGAAGTGACATTTATAGCCCTATTTAAAACAGAAATAAAGAAAAGCAATGAAGAGACCAGTTGTTTTCCCTGCCTTCCTTTCTCTCTTGCCTCCCCCTAACCCATATGCCCTCCAGGAAGAAAGATTTTACTCTCCTTTGACCTCTCAGAACAGCTGGTCTGTCTCTAACAAATCAGATACCCAGAAGAGGAAGTTTAGGAGTGACTGAGCCACTGAAAAGTCCCAGTTGACCTCAGGGCATGGCCTCCACTCTATTGGAGAAACCCACCCCTTCCTAAATGCCAAAGTTGAGGCGTTTACCCATAGCAGTTCAAGAAAAACTATTTTGTGAGATGTATCTTGCTAATACTTCTGATAATTGTTCCAATTTTGCTCCATTTCATTTGAGGAATTCAGGAACAACCCAGCCACTGCTTTTGACCATTACAACACTGACAACTGCTGTGAACCTTACTAACAAGGGGCTGTGATTTCAGGCAGAAATTTTAGAATTATTTCTAACAAGCAGTATTTTCTTGCTTCTTTAGAGATTTGTCGTTTGCTTAGTTACTTTAGCAGTGTTAGGTTTCCTCTAAGCAAAGGGAATCAAGAATTTCAGATCAGAACAGGAGCTGATGCATTTCCAACCAGATTCATAAAAAATGCTTCCATGTCAAGTGTTGTAATGGGTCAGGAGAGCCCCACCATTCTGCACAGCCAAGACTTCCAGAGTTAACAGAGTAATACAGATGACAGGCTATCTGCATCATTGTTCCACATTAGCAGTAGTGCAAAATGAGAGCTACAAGAAACGCTCAAGTGCTGTGTACTTTCCTTAAGCAGCTCAATTCAAATAGCACAAATACCACAGGAATTTCACATGCCTTAAGTCATTTTCCAAAGCACTGGCCCCAGCTAAGACCAGGGAACCAAAAGCTACTCATGAATGTGCAGATGGGTCTCTGAATGATGCTCCACACACTGTATGAAAGGCAGCACCGGGTCTGCAGCAATACTTGTCAGAAGTGTTCTCCAGCAGACTGAATGACAAAGGGGATGCTTTAATTATTATTGATAGTAGTCATTTTTTATAAGAGCTCCTCCGTTTCTTGAAATTGTACTAAAGCCCTTACACTGTTCAGAGAAGTTGCCCTTTGAAATGCCTCCTTGTGAAGCTCCCAACTCTACATTTGCCATCACCGTCTCTGCATTCAAGTGGACAGCTTGACATCAAGTCACTGAACGCTATACTCAGCTCCTACTAGAGATGAGCTTGAAGTGGCAAATACAGATCTTCATGCTGCTATAAACTGGCAGATATTCAGATGCAAGATCTAAGCCCTGTGTCCCATTTCCAGCAGATGTGTGAAAAAGCTAGATTAAGAGAGTGAAGCAGTGGCAGTCTTTAGTTCAAGCATGTGCTGCCATAACATACCATGAAATTATCATCTGCAGGGACTTAATCTGGGACCTGAAAAGTATCCCTTTCCCCAGGAGAGGAAAGCAACACTGTCCTATCAAAGGCTGTCATTAACAAACCAAGTGCAATTAGCCAGAGGCATGTTGTTACTGATGATAACTATAATGAATCCCAAGCAGAGACACCTTCCCTGGCAGGCCGCTGTTTGGTCTTGAAAAACAGTTTGGGAATAAATAAAACAAAAACAAAAGCCATCACATTAGCTGCTGATTTTTCGCCTCCTACTCAAGCACTCTGTAGAGATCCACTCTGGTTTCCATCAGAAGCAAGCAATTACTCTGAGATATCTGGCACAGAGTGAGCGACTTCGTGCATTCCTTGGGGTGGGTGGGTATTTTTGTACTAATCCAGATAATGGAGCTAGCTTGCTGAGTGGGAGAGGACTACCCATTTCCAAGATTACCTCTCAGCTCCCCCTTCCACTCCATTCCTTGATTTTTAACATACTCCCACTGTTTATGACTGGTGCATTACACATAACCAGCTCCTGAGGTGTCTGCTCCTCCATAATAGAAGTGCTCACATTCCAATGCTGGGTGAGTAGATTTGTGTTTGGTTGGGGTTTTTTTATTGCATATAACAACATACATATTATGCTGTACTGCAGCAAACTAATGTTTTTCCCCCAACCCCACCTCAAATCACACAGTTCAGAAAGATAACTGAGAATGTCAGGAACAGAGAAATGATGACCTGTTGCAGAAAGATCTGGCCACAGCTTGTGCTCAGCTTTGCACAGCTGGTCTCAAAAGTTACCAGACTGTTTTCTCAGCCAAAACCAGGACAGGAAAAGAACTGATGTCTGACTTCAGGCCAACACTTCTGACATCTCTGGCTAGGGCCTCCGAGCTGATACCCTGGGCTGACAGCTCCTCTGGGCATGTACTAACTACTCTACATTTTGCTAAGCCAGCATTTGTATTTCTAGTCCCTTTCACTTGTTGTCAAAGAATCAAGTGAGTCAAGAGAAAGCTTGTGCTGGCAAGGCAAGACAGTTCCAGGCACATTCCAAACATACCACTGGTACAGGCAGCTTGTTCCCAGAGACAGCCAAGATCTATAGCCCCTCTTTCCACTTCCAGCTACCTCAAACCTGTTACTCCTTGCTTGGGTCTATTGGAATGTGTGTAAAGTGATGTTGTATCTCTGAAGTCTTGCAAGAATTCAATGGTCTTTGTAAAAAGCTTTTTCTTGTCATAAAGTACTAAAGAGTAGTGTTGTACAAAGTAACTTATTTGCTGGTAAGTTATTTTTGTAATCTTGTTAGTACAATGTGGGAAAATAAATAAAAGGGAAATACTGTAATGTTATTCCCTGATAAGGTACTCCCCTATTAAGCCCACTAGGTCAAGTATGCCATGTTATCAATTATGCCATGTTATCACTGTCAGCCTTATTGCCTGGATGGCATAGAGGTGCTTTCCTGGAAGATAATGTACTAGACCATTTTTAGTTTAACCCAAAGATTTCCTTTCCTTCCACTTTTGAGTACACATTCTCCAGAACAGAATGAAATAAGTACTTTCCCCAGATTATTGAAGGATAGCATAAACAATATCTCATTCTAGCCTTATCTGTGCTAGACAGCTGGCAACTGTGGATGTCTGGGGCATCTGGGTAGAGACATTTTCAGGGGCTGCTACTGGCAGTACACGGCAGCATGACAGGCTGCAACGTAACAGGGATTTGAGTGGTTTTTTTTCAAAGTCCTTTCTTTAGTCTCTTGCAAAAAAAAGCATGTCGCTTGCCAGCATAATATTGCCTGCTGTACACCAACTGCATAAAGGCAAATAAATTACAGCAGCACATCCAAATCTCAGAGTTCACTACAGGGAAACTTTGTCAGCAAGTTTCCCCTATTGGATACATAATCACTAGGAGCAGATAGCTGGAAGTCAAACAGCAACTATAAAACCCTTTGAGATATGACAGTGGCACTTTACAAATGGGTATTGTTCGACACCTGTTATAATTTCTACCACTTTATCTTCTCCTTCATTATGAATCACACTGGTTTCCTTGATATAATGCCCACAGCGAGTGGGTAAGCAGGCCAAATAAAGCAAATCTTAGCTCAGTATAATTCAACAGTGAAGATAATTAATCACATCCTTGCCTTTATCTTTTAAAACAATGCAGAAGAAAGGAAGGCCCTATCTACCACTAGAAGTTTATTTAGCTTGACATAAATGAGACTTAAAGACAGTAGTAGTCTTTTAGCAATTTGGTGATCAAACTTGATCCAGAATAAAGGCAGGACATCTCATTTATCTTCATCAAAGGTTTGCCTTTTAAGTAAAATAAACAGAAGGAGGTTACATTTCTAAAAAATATTAAATAATTAAATATTTAAAATTAAATTCTAGTAAGATATTCTGCAGATAAATCCTCATTTTCAGTAAAAACACAACTTTCTACTATGAAAAAGAGAGGAACACTTATTTCTGAGATAGCATGTGAGAACAAATATGCAAGAGCAGGGGAAGAGGAGGGAAATATAATGGAGAGGGAGCAAAGCTTTTACATTTGTCTATGCATAAGAAAACAAAAATTACTCATTTCTCTCAACCTAAACTATGCTGAGCTTTTTTTCTGTTATATAAATTTAGGCTTCCAATCCAGAGTCAGACCTACGTTAGCATCACAGCACTGAGTCACTCAGATGACTGACGCAGACATACTGAGTTCTCCAGCTGAACTTAAGCATTTCCCCATTAAAAGCAGAATCAGAATCTTCCTTTCTTTTTACTTTTTTAAACATATTGCTTCTCTTTGAATGCCAACAGTTATAAATGATGTAGTCTAACTGTAACATAGAAACAAAATTCTCCTCTTGGACAATAACCAATGTGCAACCTAAAATCAAATGTTATCTCCTGTGACAGCCTGGTTCATTTAAAGTTTAAAACCTTTGTTACTCCTTTGTGAAACTTCCCACAAGTGAAGAAACCTATCCCATGAACTGTGGTCATGGGAAAAGCCACTGCTAAAGTGCTGTGATGCCCAGCCACTGAACATTAAATTTCATGTGAAAGATTAAGAAATAATCCCAATTGCGCAAGTATTCCTGGAACTCTTGAAGCCTGAGTTAGTTAGCTGTGGAGGGCTAGTGAATACTGAAGGTATTAAAAAAACTGGCATTTTGAAACTCCCTTCAAAAAGTTCTGACCACAGTAGTTGCCACAATGATCTCTCATGTTATCATTAACAGTATTTACATGAAAAAAAATGGAACCCGATTGCGTATCTCACCACTGATTAACCGGCAGTTTGCCTCTTAAGCCACTCTTAATAAGCAAAGAGCAGCTCTTTGTCATTTTAGCAGATGAGAGCACTCTTCCATTAGGAAGTCACTTCCCCATAAATCACAGCCTATCAAAAGCAGCATCTGACGTGCTTGCAGGGGAGTAAGAGAGGAACTCGGGGAGCAAGCAGCAGGCTAAACGAGTGCACAGAAGTGTGATATATGCTGGACCAAATGTGCGTATCACACAGAGCTTCAGCACAGCTAATGACATCTTTGCTTGCCAGGCATTAAGATCCCATTAACTGGTGAATCATTCTACCATCTGCAAAAAGCGGGTCCTTCCTCCCTCCTCCCCTCACCCAGGACAAGTGAAGGGGAAGCTTGAAAACAACTTGAATTTCTTTTAATTTGTTATGAGCAGTTTCATTGTCTCCCTTGGTGACATCATTGGTGATACCTCCAGTTGTGTCTCAGTGGGATTCTACTACAGTATAATGTAACATGCAGAGTCCAACAGGTTTCCTAGCTGTATATACACCAACATTCACAATGACAACCAAAATTGAAGCCTTTGAGACAAATAGATGGTTTCATGTTCATTGCCATTAAGCAAAGCAGCATTCATTTCAGAGCCAGGATTGAAGAAAAAAAGTTATTACAACTGAGCATTAAGCTGGGAAACTAACAAATAAAACTCAGCTTAGATACCTGCTAAGCCCACAGTCATCTTGCAATTTCCAGAGATTACAGAAATCTTCTAGCAGGTCAGATACAAAGAAAGGCAGTTTTGTCTGTAGGTCAGTGACTGCTATACAAGTTTTGCTTGGTGCCCTGACGCCTAGAGAAGGAAGGAACATACATGACCTATCTTGAGCTGCCAGCTAATAACCACATGCCAGGAACTGCTTCTCTTCCTTGTTCCAAGAAGGCAAATTAGTCACTCATCAGAATGGCCATACCCAGGAACATTACAGTAGTGAGTTACTTGTTCAAAAGTTACCGTGAATGTGGTTCCTCAAGAATTTCCTTAGTAGCAGTCCACATCCCACATCATTCCCATCAGAGCTCTCATGGCTGCTTAGACACCCACACTGGCAACCAGACCAGATAACTGATCCAGATGCAAAAAAAAAGGTACTTTTCGCTGTGCTAGCATCATGGGGAACCTGGCGTGAAAACTGTTAAACATGACTTCAGCAACACTGCTGTAGGAAGTAAAACCACAGCCAAATCATCTGTTTCAACAAGGAAGTTGTTTGGTGGGGGTTTTTTTTGTTTATTTTTTGTTTTTTTTAAGCTAATTTTCAAAACAGTGAAAGCTGCAATTCAAATTCTGCCTTAGGCAGTATCTCTTCCCACACCATCCTTTTTTTTTTTTTTTTTTTTAAAACTTTATCTTGCCCCCAGAACAAAATAAGGCGGC
>NW_009952362.1:2360149-2362842 GCF_000747805.2 Chaetura pelagica | reverse complement strand
TTTTTTTTTTTTTTTTTTTTTTAAACATTCATCTGGCTCCCAGAACAAAATCAGAGTGCCACTAATAGTCTTGAAATCAGCTTAGGGAAAAATCCCAAACTGCCCACCAACCAATTCAGGCAGTCTAACTGATTTCACAGGCATTTAGAGAGATTTTTTCACTGCTGGGTTCAGACTTACAAACAGCCCCACAATATGCTGTTGCCCCCGGAGTTACCTCTAAATCTCAAAAACCTTGGGCTGCTCCCTCTCCACACCTTGACAAGAACAAAGGAGGATGGAGCCAGTCCAAACACAACCCCCACCCCACCCTAGTCTGTTATCCACATTCAAGCTCCACTGTCTATCAAGATGAAGATATGGGGTTCACACTAGATGACCTTTAAAGGTCCCTTACAAACCAAATAATTATGTAATTCTAAGAGAAGAGCACCACAGTGCTTAACGACTACTTTTTCTAGGAATTTCCCTTAAGTCCCATATTTAAGATAAACAAGAATCACAACAGAAGGGGGAGGCTCAGGTTGCAGTTGTACCAATTCCAAGGGCTTCACACTGAATTGAACTGGACATTTGTAAAATTGTTGTCAGCTGCCTGGTACACCTGAAGGATCATTTCCATCTCAAGAATGACTTTTGCAGATCTAGTAGTTTGCGACCTACTTTGTTTTTCTGTATAGACAGAACAACTAACTTAGCAAATAATATTGTTTAGCTAACATGCAAGTTTGCCCATGCTTTGTTATGGCATGAAACATCTAATATGTTCTTCGCTTTACGTTATAAAGAGTGCATGCCTGGGGTTTTTTGTTTCGGCTTCAAAGAGAGCATCATTAAGTGCTGTGCCAAGAAACCTGATTAAAATACTATTTTAACATGTAAGTTCTTCTAAAACAAACATTCAGTTGACAGCTTTTAGTAGATGACAAATGAACATCTTTAAAAAAATAATAATTTAAAATCAAACAGGTAAACCAATTCTACCCTGCAAGAAGAGGAAAAAATTACCAATTCATTAAGACTAGTTTGATACACAATCACTCGACAAAGGAATGCAGATTGTCACAGCTGTCTTAATCAGTAATTACAAATGAGTTATTCAGAAGTGCTATTCATTCCTTGATAAGAGTTATTAAAGTTGTTTTACTGCTGTTGAGTACGATCCCAGTGCACTGACGATCCCAGTCTCCTGATGGTTCCCCCGCATCCCCAGAAACTGGAAGGGGCAACTTTGCACCTGACAAAGCTCTTAGAACAGGCTGTCCTGGAGCACCATGAGTTATGTTCAAAGTAAAACAACATAGTAAAACTCCATGGAACTCCCCAGGAACCTGGGGGTCCTTTTTTCTTTATACTCCCATTTCCTCCTCTTCTTTCTATTCCCTTACCCTAAGATTCCACAAATCATCCAGTAATATCCTATTCAGTGATGTAAGTTCCCTTTCTTCACCACTGCTTCTACATTTCATGAAGAGCATGGCCAGGAGCCACTGCTCAGGCAACTTAGGTGATGTTCTGTGTGCTCTCCTGTGGGATGAGTAGCCCAGCACTGCACTTAAGGGCAGTTACCACAGCAGAAGCCTGTGTCATTGATGTGCCATGGACATCACCTCTTCATAGGACTTCTACTTCCCTTCCCTGCTTTGTCCTCAATTACCTTCAGCTTGTATGCTCGATCTTGTTTCCAAATGCTGTCACCACTGTGGCCACAACAGCAGATGGAAGAATTTGGGGGGAGCAGACATCTCACTATTGTCTCTGCATGTCAGTGCTTCCCTCAAATCACTGTTTTGTTAACTGCACAGCAGTTAAACTAATGCCTCAGGATTAGACTCACGGGATATTAGAATTACATAGGGGGAAAAGGATATGAGTAGCAAGAGGAAGTGTAAACACAGTGTGTTTAAAGCAGCTCTTTCTGTCCTCTTACATCAGGTAAATGTAAGTAACCCAACAAGATTTCTCATTTAAAAAGGAAAAAAACCCTACAAAACCACTGCAGGGAGCGAACAAACAACTTTCTGTGCAAGCATATGTGGCAGCCCTCCCTCTGGGAAAAGTTTTTATTTTCCTTTGTGATTTACAAACAACTCAAACCTCCATATCCTCCTTGCCCTTCAATGGCTGCTAGTTCACATGGAATTGTTCAATGTGATCATCACCGATGCATCTCATGAGGCTTTATAATGCCATCTTAATTTTCTACTCTGACCAACTCTCTCCACCTTATATTTCCCACAGGGTAAGATTTTGAAAGAAACAAAAGAGTCACCTAACTTCACATTCGTAATGAGTGGCTGCAGCCTGAGCTGAATCAGAGCCTTTTGAAATTGAGTCATTTTGTCTAGTTTGCTCTAATGTGATAAGCTACAAGGGACATAAATTTTATATATTATTACACAGAATTATTTCAAAATATGGATCCAAGATAAAAGCACAGTCCAGGGAGGGCTAATCGGTGCCTGGCAGCCCACACTTTAATCACATGCCGATTACTTTGTTAGTCATCTCTTCATCAGTGCTTTCAACCCACTCCTGCTCCTCCTGCAGTAAACTTTAATTAACCAAAGAAACACTGGAGTTACTCACTGAGAACAGGGAAGCAGAAAAAATGGAGGAGCTGAATGCCTCTCATCATAGGTGAGAATGAATCAGTTTGGAGGTAAAGTCAACTCTTTAAACCGAAACAGCAG
>NW_009952362.1:2343286-2360010 GCF_000747805.2 Chaetura pelagica | reverse complement strand
AGGAATACTCAGATTTTTGTACCATTGCTCTTTCATGTTTCTTTCCCTGACATGTTTCAGGATAGCAGCTGGTCTTTTACAATAAATTAAATCGAGAAAAAAGCAAATAGAACAACACATGAGTCACCTGCATGGAGAGTTCACTAAAATCACTGCTGTGCATTATCCTTACTCTGATGGGACAACTGTTAGCTAAAAGCCCAAAACAAGCAAGTCACATAATAGCAACGTTTGTACTTTAGGCTGAGCCTTCAGTTCTTTCTAATTTTAGTGAGCTAGCACCACTCCTACATGTCATGCTGATTACCCCAACAGTAACAGCATCTGTCACACCACCAGCAAGTAACATCTGAGGTGTTATGGTTTTGTTATGCTCTTGAGGGTAATAACTACCAGTGGAAAGGAAACCACTACAGTAAAGGACAATCCATTGTACAACTAGTTGAACAAGTTGTCATGACGTGCCAAGAGAATCCGTGGCACAGCTAAGGTTTTATCCTCCCGAATCACCATCCTTGCACCAGCGCTAGCACTCTTCCCTGCCACATCAAGCCAGGCAGCATGAGATCTGGAAGATGATTAAAGGAAAACAAGGTTCTGGCTCTTCAGCTGGGCATATTTCCATATTGATTCTGGAGTGTGAAGAACCTGCTAGATTACTTTAGCTATTAGGCAAGTATCAGAAAATGAAACAGTTTGGTAGGTCCCAGGCTCTGCTGGGTTTTACCATAGCAGCCAGGACTCTGAGTCACAGGGAAGAGCTGTGGTTTAGATTACAGCTGCCTATTAGCCTTGCATGCTCATAACAGATTTTGCAGAGCATCCTGCACCCAGCATGCACCTGGCACATTTGCATAATTTGCAGTATTAGACTAGAAAGAGGGTTACAAAAACAATGACTGAGGCAATATTCAGCTCCAAATGGATGTACTGGTACTACCCTGCCATAAAAGGCTGCTGGCAGAACTAGCTTTAGATAGATTTATGACTTCCTTGGCTTCACTGCCCCTTCAGTCTTCTCCTAACCTCTGTATTACTCACTCCATTAATGACTATCCCAGCTTCTCTTTCCTCCCACTTCTCACTGTGATCTACATTTTGCCCATCCACAGCACCCTGCCACTGCACCACTCTCCCTTTCTCCCACTTGTGAGGTGATGCCTCCCTTTTTGCCAGCACCTCTGCTTCAGCCACAACAGACCAAGATCAACTACACCAGGATCCTACTTTTGACAGTGACTTTCAGTAGATATCTGAGAAAAGCAGCAAGAATCAGCTTCTTTCCCCTTCACTTGTGGAGCCTCCTCCCTTCTTCTGCCTCACCTTCCTGTCAGTCAGCACTTGCTCTCACACCTGATCATGTGATGATACAAAAAATCCTTATAACTAGGTTTGAGAGGAACAAGAGCAAAGCTTTACAAAAGCTCACCATTTGGACAGTGCTTGGTGTAGAGCTGTCACTCAGTGCCACATCCACATGCCAAGTCGGATCTGTCATTAGAGAGAAGCCTGTACACATGGGCTATATTCACAACTGAAGCAGGGCAAATATCAAGGAATTAATCTCCATTTTTACATATTCTCCATCTCAGACAATGCTGTAGAAGCAGTGTTCCTGGTATGGCACTTCACGATGCCATTGCTGCATCCCAAACAGCAAAACAAGCACCAAAGGTAGCAAGGGCTTGCTCCTCCAAAGCACAGTGTGAGAGGCAGGAGACTCTTCCTTACCATTAAGGCTCCTGTTTCACTTCAACAATTTCAATTTTGCTGCAGCCATCTGCTATCTCCCTCCTCTAATAAAAAACCACCAGGGGTATGTGTGCTTACCCACCTCTGTATTTCAGCCTAGAAAAAGAGAGAATAACTGACTGTTGTGCTGGCACAGGAAGGATATGCCAGCAGCCACACACAAACCTGCTGACCTGGCACAACATGCAGCTGTAATGCAGAACTATTTTCCCATGCAACTCATTGTTAGCATTTAATTGCAGGCACTATAGAAAAGGCTAAGGGATTTGGAGGGAGGTTATGGGAAGCAGAGCATGATCTGGAATGCTGTTGTGCAGTCTGGGGAGCAGTTGGGGAAAGGCAGTAGGGGCTGCCTGGATGGATGGAGAAGGCAGAGAGAAACTAGCACCTTGCAACAGCCTGTCTTCAAGCACAAGTAAGACTGGATCACCACAGAAATCACGTTTCACAGCTGCTCTCATGCCCACTACAAAAGGTATATAAATCACATCAGTAATAAAAGAGTAATAAATCATGTAATTATTACATGATTGGATTTGGGGGGAGCAAAGGGAAAATTCAGCATGCTGCTTGCAGGAGAAGGTTCAACTCCCTGACTAAAAAGGAGTGGCTTTGGAGCTGAAGGAGCCCATGTCTTCATGAGCCCTCACTTTAATGACTAACGTGTAGATGTGCAAATCACGTGATTTGATGCAGGCATATGAATCAGAAATTATTCCTCTAGAAATGGAGGAGTAGTTGTATTCCTTATCTGTTCCCTTTCATACACTTGTATGCTTTGGTAAGAATTCTTAAATAATAATACATGAGAGACAAACATACATAAACCATGAAAAAGGTAGATCAGAAACAGAAGTTTAAAAGGCCCCAGTGCAAGAAGCTCTTCTAGGCACAAAGTTCTTCTGTTGGTTCCTCTTTCTACTTGTCTGAAGCCCCACTCTTTCTGAAAGTCTGATCTTCTTTTTAGCTAGCATAAGTCTTCTTAAAAAGGACCGAGTTTTTTCCCCAAATCTAAGATAGCTTAAATCACTAGATGTCCTCTAGCTGGCAGAAATCCACATCTAGACAAAAAAAAGAAGACTTAACTAAGCTTTACAGCCCCTTTCCTACAAATAAACATCATGCTTCACTATACCATTGTGCCTATCACAGGCCCTTTCCTTTCAGCTCAGTGGGATCCCTGAGTCTCTTCTGAGATCAGATTCCTACCGGGAGCTGTAAGTTACCATGTCATCCAGCTGGAAGCCTGCTTAGGATATTAAGAAACAAAAATATATGCTTTTCAACAGCACTGTCTTGATTACCTAATTGATTTTTACAAATTAACAATACTAATTCTAAAACACCCAGCAGGCTAATTATCAGCCTCTTTTCATTTACACTCCCATTAAATTCACAGCTGCTTTTCAAAGTGACAGGCTGCTGTATGAAGACTGCCTTGCATGCTCTCACTCAAGCCCCTTCCATTTATTCCATAGAGAATGACGACTCAAATAACTCAAATGCCTGCTTGGTATTTGGCTGATGCCATTCGCATATGACATACTATTCAAAAAGCAAACAGAAAGAATGACATGGGCTTCTAAAGCAAAAAAAAGGGCATTTTTTTGTCTCATGCTAGTCAAACAGTTAATTTTCAAGTATCCACTAACTTCTTAACTATGCAAAGGAATTTTACTTTGAGCCAGATCTGCCAGCTTACCTATCTTGTAACAAACCATAGCTGAGAAGCAGGTAGCTGTGAATACAGCAGCTGCAGTTGAGGGGCTGGGGGAGAGGATTGGACAAGCAAGGTGTCTGAAGGGCTGGCAGACTCTAGTTAGGCCCTGCAGTGTCAAAGTGCTGTCTTTCAAAACCCAACCAGCTGGGTTCCTTGGCAGGAACACCTCAAAAAGAAGAAACAACCTGCAATTGCATTTTGTTGGCTTTGAAACATGTTAAATTGACTGAATGTGTCAACGTCACGCAGTGTGATGTTTCAGCATCTTTAAAGTGTATTTGCAGGTGTATTTCTAATTTGCCAGCGCGTTCTCACACCAAGCATGTGAGCACTTAACTGACAACCCAAATCTATACTGAGAGCAAGTCTGCATCATCTCAGCTACGAACTTGAGTAGTTTTTCTAGACAGAACTAGGCTGATTCCAGGCTGGAAATTGTGAAAGCAGCCGAACATAACCTTCAGACTGAGCCGGTGTCTGTCTACTCCCAATTTAAAACACTGAGAAAATGGGATGTTTGGGCCATATTTGGTTTTAAAATTCTCTTAAACAGACTCATTAAAGCCAGTCACAGGAGAGAGAACAAAACATATAGGCTAAAGCATATAGCTAAATTGGACATGCTTATTTTCTGAACACATTTATAGAATTTAAACAAGAAAAATTTGTCATGAAAGGATGAATGTGAAGAAAAGCAGGATATAAAAATACCAAACTAGTTTGCCAGTATCAGTTGATATGAGACGTAACAATCCCACATTTTAATGGTTTAAGATTTGTAAAAAAGCAACCTCACTTAGATCAGAGCCTTTGCATCCACAGAAATACTCCCAGTATGTTCACCTGGAGCACATTATGCTACATTTTTGTGCACAAAGATCTTGGGACAGGTGCAGTTTATAAACCACAAAACAACCCCAGAGTATGAGATGCAGATGTAAATACTGCTGTGCAGTAAATGCCACAACTTGAGCTGGAAGGAGGGAGAAAGACAGTTTGCACTTGTTATTTTAGTGCTTGACTCAGCCAAAAAACCCAACAAGAACACCTTGAAACCAAGGGGATATTTAACATTTTTTACTATTTTTTTTCTTGTAGATGTTCTTTCCAAAGACCAATTAAAAAACCTGAAATAATACGGAAAAACATAATTAACCTAACAGCCTTGCAGACATTTGCAATAGGATCTGCATTCTGTGGTTCATGTTTAGGATAAGTCAGATGTCAAGTTTGGATTCAGCCTAGAACTTGGCAGGTATTTTTATTATAGGGTAACCAAACTATGAATAATGTACTTATTTTAACTTATCTTACCAAGTCCATAAAAAAAAAACCCTGTGTGTCTTACAGTCTTTTATAACTACCCTCAGCCAACATACACAGCTTACTGATGAGACAAACTTGAAGAACTACATCTGGTTTCATCATCATGCAGCTCATAAACCACAAAGGAAATCAAAGGCACATTTTTACAAAATAATTTTGAGTCAATCTGGTTTCAAAGTTTTAAGATTTTGAACTCAGAGCAAGAATCAGGAGGCAAACACATGTAAACTCAGGGCAAGGAGTATGTTTACTATAGAGATGTTTTCCTTCTGTTGAGCAGCTATAAACATTTTTGAAGAGGTGAGGAACAGGCGACTATCTTGGATTCAATCATTCTGTTTGTTACAGAAAACAAAATGGTTTATTTATTGGTTTATAACTGAGTGCTCTGGGACCTTTCCTGATAAATGCTTCACTAGCTGAGTCACAGCATGCGCAGGATTAGTCACAGCTGTAAAAGTGTCCCAAGGTTTCATTTACAGCCACAGATCTACCTGATGTATATTAATTTATTCTGTAAGTTGAAACTCTCTGAAGCTGTGTGCTTCAGAAGCTCCTGACCCCATCATCTCCTCCACGTCACCACACACCTGCACTGTTTGAAGCCGAGGAGCAGACTGCAACAGCACGCAAAAAGGTGGTATCTGCTGGCTGTGCTGGGGAAGAGGGATGGAGGGCCCACAGCTTGCAGACCAATGTGTTATGTGGGCCACAGCAGAGCATGTGTCTTGCTGACGTGATGCTATTTTAAGTGGCAACTGGTAAACTAAATTACTTAAATGAGCAACCAAGCACCCTCCTTTCATTATCTGCTCTGAGTGTCTACCAGAACTTCTGTGCTTGTCAGCTTCTATGCTGGCAATCCCACTCTGCAGATGGGGAGCAGAGATAAGAAGTAAGTAGCTTTGCCTAGGGTTAAACTGAAAATTCACGGCCGAATAAAACCTCTACCAGTACCTCAGGCATCCAGGTTTTAGGTCATTCTGTCCATGGAACCCCTAAAAACCCTCTGCCTGGAATGATCTAGCAAAGCCTGGCTCTTCTATGACAGAAGTCAACAACTGTCTACACCAGTGAACACCAGGAACCTTATCTCAGTCACCTTTCTTCACCTGCTGAGCAAAGGCTGAACACGAGTGTGTGCATGAGTTAGATGCTCGTCCTCAGTTTCAAGAGGCTTGCACGAAGCAAAAGAAAGATCAAACCTGACCACGTGAGCAACAATATGAAACCACAAACATAGGATTCCTAAATGACTTTAAAGGATTCCTAAATGGCTGGAGTAGCTAGCCATTGCAACCACAAGGCCCCCAGTTTTTCAGCACCTTATATTCAGCTTTTACACATACCTTGAACATGGCACTATTTAGGCATGGAGAGCCTTTCCACCGGGCTCCTTATGCTACCTGTGTGAACAATGCTGCTTTCTCAACAGGCAGTCCACTTTCTGCCCAAGAGACATCTCAGAGACTTATCCTCAACAAAGTGAACTACAGACACACTTAAAGTTACCTCAAATGGGAGCCTATCTTCATGGTAAAACATTTGAAAAGAGAAAGTTGCAAAGCAGAAATTATTTAGATTGCACTTAAAAGCATGTTATTACATGAACCACCCCTAAATAAACTTACAATCTCCGTTAAGTAATTTTTTTACACAAAAACAAATCACAGTGAAGCAGACAGTGAAGTCTAAATAACAGCACTTAGCTGCTCTGTGCTCACTTACATTGTTTACAGCTTTGAAGATTTACAGAAGCCAGTTTGCCTTAAAGAAAACAAATAACTCCACAAGACTACTTTGTTCCTTGTGAGGTGAATATACATTCTATTCAGTTTAGCACGTCCATGTGTTATGTGCTATACATTGACTCCATTTTGCACTTCTTCCTGCAGCAGAACCCAATTGTTAACACTCATCTGTAGGTTAAACCGTATCTCATTTCCTTCCTACTATTATTCTGTATTAACCTTCCTCTCTTCCTGTTTCTGTTCTAAGGATACTGACATCTACTTATGACAAAGTTTTCCTCCTCACTTTCAACAATTTCTACAACCAACAAGTTGCTGTAGAAGGTTCTTAACTGGGCTTATTAGACACATAGAGTTCTTTAATACCAGGTAAATGCAAACATACTATCTGAAAGCTCAACTACCTCCAAACAAGAAGCAAATCAATATCTAATCATAGAATCATTTACGTTGGAAAAGATCTTTAAGATCATCGAGTCCAACCTTTAACCCTACTCTACCAAGTCCAGCACTAAGCCATATCCCCAAGCACTACCTCTTTATGACTTTTAAACACATCCAGAGATAGCGGCTCAACCACCTCCTAGGTAGCCTGTTCCAATGCCTGACAACCCTTTCAGAGAAAAAAAATAACTCCTAATGTCCAGGCTAAACCTTCTCTGGTGTAGCTTTAGGCCATTCCCTCTGTCCTATCACTATTTACTTGTAAGAAGAGATCAGTGTCTACCATTTTACAACATCCCTTCAGGTAGTTGTAGAAAACAATAAAAACTCCCTTCAACCTCCTTTTCTTCAGACTAAATAAATAGCCCCAGTTCCCACAGCTGCTCCTCATAAGACTTGTCCTCTAGGCCTTTCACCAGCCTAGTTGCTCGTTTCTGCACCTGCTCCATCACCTCAATGTCTTTCTTGTATTGAGGTGCCCAAAACTGCACACAGTACACTCTGTACTAAAATCACTTATATTATTAATACAACTGATGATAGGACTAGTCCACTGAGACTTATCCAGTGATTTAAAACTTCAAAACGAATAGTATTTCCCTGCTTAGATCTATACAGATGCTCAAAATAAATCTAGAGATTATTTCCCAAGATGTATTAAAAAAAAAAAGGATTAACATTGCTGATCTAATATTTCAACCACTCTACCACAGCTCCTGACAACAGCTCCCTCAAGGTTAGCCTCAAAATTGTATCACAGCCTAATTTGTCTGAAATCATGTCTATATTTTATTGAACTCTGATTCTGTTAGTGGGTTTACATATTATCCAGATTAAATTTTTAAGACTGTTTCATGGTTTGAAAAGCATCATCATCTACTGGTAGGGAGTTTTTAGTGCAGCAGGAAATGGAATTAGGAAAGATCTACTGACTTAATTGAAGATGCCACTAAAAGCATTTGTCAGCTGCAAATATCCTGCCCTTCTATTTCAGCAGTGATCCTGGGAGAAGAGTGTGGAGCAAACTACTCTCCATGTGCACAGCAACCTACTGTAGAGAAGCCTGCAATATAGAACAGGCCTGTCTATGTACATCAGAGCTGGGGGTACGTTTAATGCCTTTATACCCACTAATGTTATCAATATGATTTTCACATGTGCAGGAATTTCATATGATAATTGTGCTATATTGTGCCTGCTCTCTAGCTCCAAAGTAAACACCATCTCTAGAAGAAAAGCATATTCAACATCACAAAACCCATTATATTCTCCACTGCTGCAATGTGCATTTGAATCCCCAAAGTGACTAAAAAAATGAGAAATGTGCTATGGAAACTCATCTATAGATATGCAAATGTATTTCCTATGTTCACTATTCTGATTTACCAGGCAGTATTTACCAGGCATGTCTATTCTATTACAATAAAAGGAAGGCAGAGAGCCCAGATTAATGCCCTAAATCTAGACATATTGACACCATGAGTGTTAGTGAAATAAGTCTGGTTGGAAGTATATAAAACAACAAAAAATGCAGAAGACCCCAAGTTTGAGTTTTGCTACCATATTTCATCCCTGTGATTTAAGATATCAGCATCATGACTCACTCCAGGGATTGAATTGCTCCCTGGGCGACACAACCTCCTCATACCAGCTTTGTTTCTCATACTAGTAGAAATTGGTCATTCACAATCACTGAATGAAGAAACTTCCTTATTAGTCATATCTAGATCTATAAAACTAATACCAGAAAATTATGTTTAAACAAGCCCACTGCCACTTAAATATGTGGCCTTCTAATGTTTCAAAGCCAAATAGTTTCATCAGGTGTGGGAGGGAGGGTAGAAAATGAAAAATTTAGACACATAAGGCATCTGCTCTGTGGCTCTAGATTAAATCTATGGATCAGCACTGCTTGCAGCAGTGCTCTCCATGCTTGCAGCAGTGCTGATCCATATTTAGCTTTTAATGGTCATTTGCCTGACAGGCAAATCCCAAGGAGATTCTGAGACTGGTGCTTGAAGAAACCACAAATATAAAAACCCACCAAGCCTTCAAATACAGAAGGCTCAGATCTCAGCTGCATGTTAGCTGATTAGCTGACCATCCTTACCAATGCTGTGAACACTACACCTTCTCATATTCAATTAAAGACTATACATCAAATCCTCCTGCTGATTTTTTTTTGGCTCTTGTCTTCACCTGTCCTGGAAAAGTTCAGTATATTATTGATCTGGCATGAAACTAAACACTTAGAGAAAAGCAGGCTGCATCTCAATTATTAGTGTGACTATAGGCTTGGTTGTTTAATTCAAAAGATGCTGCAGTAGCATCAAGTAATACCTGATCACTGACAATAACCACCATCTTGTTCCCACTGACACTGATTTCTTTTCATTTTAAGCTCTCTTCACTGGCAACAGCATAGGGTCAAATGCCATGGACAGCGTATTTTACCCTCTCACCAATTACATTAATAGGCTTGACTAAGGTGAGGACAAATATTCCCATAATTTCAGGAGACCTAACCAGAATCAGTCAAACCATGGCAATCACTTATCCTGAGTCAACCAAGTACCCAGCTAAATTCTATATGCTTCTGCAGCTATAAAGCATTGAAAAGACTTTGAATCTATAACTACACTGAAGTACTGAAAGTTTCTCATCAAGGAAGCATAGCATGGGGGATGAAAATCCTCATCCAAAATAATCCAGCATATGAAACAACATATCACAACATATCAGCTATGCCTTTTCTCCCTTGTAAGCAAAGGATATAGATAGCACCACACATAAAAAGATGAAATTGCTAAAATGCTTGAAAGAATTTTTTTTAAAAATCAACCAAGAATCTCCCATAGCTTTTTAGCCAATACACAAGTAAAAATTATCCCAGGGCCCAAATATAGTGTTGATACCTCTGTGCAAACAAGAATCATGCTTCCAAATCTCCTATATCTCAGTATACTCTTGGTAACCTGTCATCTTGGTTTCCCCATCACATTAAGATGGATACTACAATATTTTTCTATGAAATTTAGCATTTAAAGAAATACCAAACAGTAGCTCCACGTTTTTTTCCTTCGAGTGACGTATAAATAGAAACACTGGTAAAAAGAGTTCCAAGTGCCCATCTGATATACTCATCTTTTTTAGTGGCCTCTGCAAAGGGTCATTTCCTAGCCAAGGATCCAAACTGACCTCATCTGGAGGCAGCTGCAATGACATGCAAGACAATTCCTGTAAGAGATATTTCAGTTTCATTTTCAGAGGAAACATCTGCAGGACTTTCAGTTTCTCCAAGCATTGGATCAGCTGTAGGATGCCAGACAACACTCTGATTACCAGGAACAGAATGCTAAACCACATGAAAGCAGCCTTGCTGCTCAAGTAGTGACTAATATGGTGTAGAAGTGAACATTTAACAAGTTTGTTCATGCAACAGGATGGGTGGTTGCCATCTCTCACCGCTATGTGCAGACTCCAGAAATTCTCTCACTTCATGAAAATGTGTCTGAAAGGCTCTCAGGAAAACGAAGGATGGAAACATTTGGAACAGCAATGCACATAATTTGCATTTTATGCAAATTGCACAAGTTGTTTATATTAGTAAAGAAAGCACATTGATGCATGTGAATGTTGCTGCTACTATAGCATAGCTCTTTAAAGTTCATGTGCAGTGTAGTTAGCAAAAATAACCTTATCATAATGCAGCATTAAAAATGTTGTCTGTGGGCAACTTCTGTGCCCACGGATGGAAGAAAGACATGGCATGACAAAGTCATACTTCAGTAGTCATTGATGC
Organism: Chaetura pelagica; assembly: GCF_000747805.2. Taxonomy (NCBI): domain Eukaryota; kingdom Metazoa; phylum Chordata; class Aves; order Apodiformes; family Apodidae; genus Chaetura; species Chaetura pelagica. The sequence goes on along the minus strand of NW_009952362.1, from coordinate 2,349,215 downwards.
TGCTCTGATGCCAGACATCTACAATCTGGTTCTATGTCAGCAAAACTCTGTGTTCACTATGGACTTCTCAAATTCTACTTTAAAGAGGGAACTCTTAATTTTCTTACTGGCTTTCATTTGATATTAATCAGTACTATGTCCCAGCATTTTAAAGTATTCATTTCTACAACATAAGGTAGCTTTATGGTTCCTTGTTCTACAGGAGGGCAAAGAAACAGAGAACCAGAGGTCCAAAGGTGCTCAAATGGCTAATTAAATTTCTGATGTTGTTAACTTCAGAAGAGGCAGAAAATAATCAGAACCCTCTTTATAAATAAGTACAACAGTCTCAAATTGCTTCTTTCTATTTTTGACCACCCCCATAAAACTACTCATATGGCCTAAGTAACACTGATTAGAAGTGGTAGCTGTCCCAAGCCAAGATGCTATGATTTTTCAAAACCTAGGAATGTATGACAGTTCCTAAAAGCAATCTAACCATGCCCCAGTGGCAGCAAGATTACCTCCAGCTGAATCAGAGCTTCTTTGGTCAGTTTTCAATAACAAATCCCATGGGACAATTAGCTCTAAATTTACACTATGAGCTTTCCTTTTTTTCCATACACAGGTCTACCTCACTCATACTACGTAGATATGCCTACACAGGAGAGTAAATCCGGACCTTGATAGTGGTACTCAGCAGCCTTCTTGCAAAGCTCTCTTCCTCTTCTTTCAGCTTACTTTCCTTTAAAATTCAGCAAAGAGAGACACAGGACCTACAAACAACAGTGTATTTTCAACTACTTGATTGCTGTAAATTCTGTGTTCTGAAAGAAGCTCTTAGACAAGGAATGTGCAGCTCGTGTGGGTGGACCACCAAAGATTGCCAGCAGGGGCGGGACACAGCAGAGCAGCTCACCAGGGCAGAGCAGCTGCCCAGCTCTCTGGGGGTGACTAAACCCCTGCCACAAACCTCAGGCAGGGCCTGGCACACAGCTGGCAGTAACACTGTACTGGGGAAAACGCACAGTCACCACTGCTGCCAGCTACACCCAACATCCCTTTCCCTCTCCAGTCATATGCTGGTTGCAAGTTTACTTCTTCCTTCTGTCTACCTTCACTACCTCAGCACTTGTGTCTCCTCTTCCCCACAGCAACCCCACAGTCCATCACAGCAATCTGCCTTGTTCCTTACTTCCCAGGTTCCTCCCAACACACAAATACCCCCCACGCTGTTCCCATATTAACCTTGACTTCCTGCTTCCCAAGCCTCCCACACTGCTGGCTCGATGCTACAAACTCCTCTCCTAATCCCTCCAGGCTCCTCTGCCCACTGCAAACGCCCTTGCTCTCTACTTTCCAAACTCCCCTCATCTCGCCATTCAAACTCCTTCTGGACATAAGGAGTCTCAGGAACTGGCTTCCCAGCACCCCGAGTAGAAGAACCAGAGTCTCCAGCTGTCTTCTTCTGAAGTCCCCAGGCCTCCAGCACTCACACACACCCTGACACAGATGGCAGAATGCCTCGGAGAAAGAAGTTGCACCATGACTTGGCGTATTGCTCCCACCTGAAGACTCACATTAAGCTGAAAATACCATCTGACAAACTGCATGTTGTGTAGGCCTGATTAAGACCCATCAAACAGACCCGCTGCTACTGCCAGTAAAGTAAATGATGACAGTGGCAGATTGTCATTTCCCACGTAAGCTGCATTTTGTCAGCTCTCACAAGCAGTCAGTTGCAGTGGAATGGAAACCAAGAGCCTCAGACCCTTCTGAAAAAGATGACGTCCTAGTGGGCACAAGCTTCTGGTCTGTTCTTCCTAATTCTGACATTTCCTCCTTATCTCCTTGCTGCCTACCCTGGCTCTTATTCCTCATCCAGTTCTGATTCACTTGTCCTCCTCAGTTTTAGTCACCGTGCCTTTTTCACTGGTGGGGCATAATTACTGTAGTAATTCAGAGCACACAACATGTTTGAGCTCCCGGTTTCTTTGTTTAGCACCACAATCCGTGTTGGCTACCAGGGTTGTAAAGTTAGGTTTGGAAATATGCACATGCTCACATAACTGACTTCACCTCTACACAAACTTCTGCATAAACAGGTATTTCAAAACCTTACAATTAGGCCAAATTTCAGAAGAGTAGGACAATAAAAAAGTGAAGCTTTAAAACAAGCAGAACTTCTCTAAGAATTTTTGAGCCCATGCTTTAAAACAAAGAGGCACTTGAACCACTCAAGAAAATAGCTGTATATTTTAATTATGTGCCTGGCCAATCAGTATTTCTTTCTACATCTTGATTTTTTAAGTGTCAAACTGCTGAAGCTCTCTGAAGTTCAGACAGAAAGAAAAGACAGTGCAGAAAAAATTTCAGCCTTTAGAAACAAATTTTGCAGGAGCAAACAACAAAAAAAGGCTTGTAATGGGAAATATCACATCATCGCATCAATGGATGAAGCTGACAGCTCTGCCCATGATGGCAAATGGTTAAAAAAAACAAACCCAAAATAATAAAAAAACAACCAACAAATTTGTTTAGAGGCATAAATCAACTAAAAGAAAAAAAAAAGGCAACACAAAAAACAGCTTCAGGAAAACAACCATCATCACTGAAGTATTTATATATGATATTCACTTGATGATTTGATCCAAATTAATATAGCAATGACTTTCAAGCCTGACACACTGACCTACTAAAGGGGCAATGCCTCCTAGGCCAGCTGCCTACCAGAAAAGCCTACAAAAATCCAGTGTCTCCATTTTGGCCTAGACTTGGATTGCAATTTGTGTCATGAGGGCAGACTGTTTTGTTTGCACAGGCCAATTTTTTGCTAGTGACTGGGTCCCTGTGCTGAGCACAATGGTCTATCCATACAAAGCTGAAAACCAAGGATACTAAACTATTTGGATATAATTGTCTGGAAGGCATTAGTTGCTGCTGAGCACACCAAGGAATGCAGAATATTGCTGATTTAAATTCACTTATTTTCCTTAATTCATAAATGTTACAGTGTATGTATAGACCCAGCTATCTTCAAAAATAACTTGAGATATATCTTCCCATTAGCTCTAGCTGTAAACATAACGCAGCAGACTGTAAAAGGAGACACAATTGTGGACTTAAAACAGAGAAGGTTTCCTGCGTTGCTAGTTACACACAGCTGGTGACACAGACGTCTTGTGCAGCACCACTACCACCTCCTGGAAGAGCCAAGGACGGCTGCAGGATGCGACAGTATTTTCTAACTACTAATTAGTTTGTCTCAAAGACAGGCATCCTGAGCCCCGAGGCATGCCCAGCTGCTCTGGGTACTAGTAACCTCACCTTCCCAACAAGTTGTGCCAGCCACTACCGAGTATGAGCACCAGCACAGCAAGAAAGTCTCCGGTCATGTCCATCAGACAGCTTCCTACTTAGGAATCACAGTGGAAAGTCTCAATGGCTAATGGCCACAGAGTCTGGCTTAAAAAAAAGCTGTTTGAGTTGCCTTTTCTTTCTCTTACTAAGTTAGAGAAACTATGGTATTTGTGATAAAAGCCTTGTCATAAATTTACATGCCTTCATTCGGCAACAAAATTAGCTAAACATCTATGCATCACATATGAGGAAATGTGATAAATCCTGGCAAGATGGTAGAACTAGATTCTAATAATATTAGTGTGGTATAACTTTGTAGCCTGTAAATAATATGGCTCAATAATATGAACACACTGTAATACCACACTACATTAGACATTAGGACGAAATTCTTCAGTGTAAGGGTGGTGAGACGCTGGAGCAGATTGCCCCAGGAAGTTGTGGAAGCTCCATCCCTGGGAGTGTTCCAGGGCAGGGTGGATGATCCTTGGAGTAACCTGGTCTAGTGGGAGATGGCTCTGCCCATGGCAGGGGCTTGGAACTAGATGATCTTTAAGGTCCCTTCCAATCCAAACCATTTTATGATTCTATGATTCTACGATTCTATGATGCAATGCACAAACATCTCATAAAAAGTAAGGATTTATGAAGAGATACAGTTCTGGTAGGACCTCTGCTGCCCACAGAGAAGATGAAAGTACTTGATGCAGGTAGAAACATTCAGATACAGCACAAATGTACCTGAACTTGCTTTGCTCATAACAAATTCAGAAAGAACAAAATCTTAACAATGAGATGTACATTGTTTTAAGTCATGCTAGCATGCTACCATGGAGATAACTCTCAAAGCAGTTCCAACTATTTCATGAACTGCAAAATAAATTATTTAAAAATTGTGAAGAAGTCCTGCTTAGACCATGTTTTTCCTTTAGATAATTTAAGAGATTCTTTTGTCAAACACACAAAAAAGATAAGTCTCTATTTTTGAGTGAAGACAAATCCAGTTTTAAGGATGCGATTAAAGAGAATTTCCAATTTATAAGAGTTTAAGATCAGAGGTTTCAAGATCTATCTTCCCATACATAGCAGTATGTGCCTGAATGGTAGCACATGCTGAAATAGCATCTAGAAAGGCACTATGCTGAGCTAAAGAAACCAAGAGGAAAAAAAATTCCTCTTTTAAAGGTCATTGTACGTTAAGATTTGAGTCAACTGGGTATTGCAATGTTTTTATGTTTCAAGTATTGCATGCTATTTTTCTTTCAAATTAGTTATATGTTGCAAGCAAGTCACCTCACCTTCCTATAAGAGCTAAAGTCATGGGGCACTTCAGCCTTGAGCTAAAACAAGGGCATTTTCTGCAGCCATTGAATAACCTCGGCAGCTCTTAGAATTCTGGAGACCCCACCCCTGGCAACATACAAGGTCAAGCTCGACCAGACTCTGAGCTACCTGATCTAGTTAAAAAGGCCCCTGTGCACTTCACAGGAAGCTAGACTAGATGACCCTCCCAACCCCACACATTCTATGATTCTATGATACCATATACACTATTTCAGCATTAACTCTCACCAAAACTTTTCTAAAAGTAAGATACCTCCTTAAACTTCCTTCTGCTGATGCAACCACAGAAATGTTCTCCTTTTTGCTGTTGTGGCCTTTGGAAATGTGTGGACACTGTGCTCCACCTCAGTCCCTTTCTGTCACTTCAATCCTGCAGGTACAGCCTAGAACATCTTGTTCTGAGATGTGAAGTTGAAATTAATTGTACTAATGTGCATCTTAACTCATAGGTAAGCTCACAAAGTCATTGGGATTGCTCTGTATCCATGTGTTCACCAGTTGCTGGGCTGTCCACAAAGCTTTATCAGAATACGCTTTCTGTACCTATCTCTAGGTTATTAATAAAAATGCTAAAAAGATGCTTCTGTTGCTACCTTTCATTGTTACACTTGGGCTCAATCAATCAGTCTGTGAACAGTGTCTAATAAATTCTGTATTTTAATTATGACATCACACACCAAGATACATAAATGTGTTTTATCTTCATTCAAGATATCCTCCGAGGACATAAACCCCCTGAAAATGTGAACAAACACTGGCAGTCAAAGTGAAGTCACCTTCCTGTGGAGCCCTTCGTGCTGACCCCCACGAGAGGCAGGATGTCTGCAGGAGACACCAATCCTCCTGGTCTCATCGAGAAACTTTTTGGGCCCCTGCTTGGTTTGCCTGGCTCACAGGCTCAAGGCCAAATGAATAACTGGATTTCCACCGCCAAGTATTTTTTCCTTCCTGTCACAGGCTCGAAGTGGCTTGAAGCTAAACTTCTCCTTCCCCTTTCCTCCCCAGCCGTAGGAGCAAAGATCGACAGTCTCTTCTGGATGGCTCAGTACTAAGCGATGCACGGCTCTCACTGTCACTGAAGAAGACACGTTGTGTCGGGCACAGCCAAGAGCAGAGGTGTGGGCGAGGGCACCGTGCGGCCCCCTCGGACCGCTCCCCTCTGCGCGCAGGGCTGCGCCACGCCCGGAGCAGGAGGATTTCGGCGCCGTTAGCAGCTCCGGCGGATGCCGGCTCCCCCGGGACCCGA
>NW_009952362.1:2292540-2342836 GCF_000747805.2 Chaetura pelagica | reverse complement strand
GCGCGGGCGGCGGGGTGTTCGCGGCTCGGGCCCGGCGGGCTGTGCCTTATGGCGGCCGGAAGGGAGAGCCCGCCGTGCGCGGGGCTTTCGGGCGGTGCGGGTGGTTCCGAGGCCGCCTGGAGACCCCGCTGCTTGCCTGTCGCGGTTTCCGTGCGCGGGCACATGTTGGAGCTGTCGGGTTCAGAAGCTGCTCGGGTGTAGGTGAGCGGGGCGATCCGTAGCCAGACAGAGCGTTGTTGAAACTTAGCGAGTTGTGTTCCTAATGCTTCAGTCATAGCTGTTCGCGTGATTGATCAGTTTCACTTCACTTGCACCACCGGAGGTGATTCCAAAGCATTGAGGCCGCTGTTCTGATGTGTGCTGTGTGTTTCTTGCAGATGTCAGAAGACCTGGCTAAGCAGTTAGCGAGCTACAAAGCTCAGCTTCAGCAAGTCGAGGCTGCCTTGTCTGGGAATGCAGAAAATGAAGACCTGCTAAAACTGAAGAAAGACTTGCAGGTGAGAACTTTAGGGGCCTTAGCAAGTGCACATAATTTGATAGAACTATTGTAGAGCTGGTTGGAAAAAACCTGAAGTTTGGCCTGTTTTAAATCTGTCTTGTAGATTTAGTAAAAAATATGTACTAATTTATATACCAGACTCTTCTGCTAAAAACTTTAGTGAGCATGAGAGGTTCAGCTTAACATTGTGCCTCTCTGCTTATTTTTGAGTTGTTAAATAACTTGATCCAGAATCTGTTTATGCATTGCAATAATAAAAGCTTTAGAGTGTAGTTCAGCATTCGTTGGGCATCTCAGCCTTGCTTGTGTTAAGGTTTTTTTAACAAGAAAGGAAGAGAGTTGTGTTGTTCATTTGCCACTTGCAGGTTTTTCCACCTTTGGGGAGCATGCCACATTCTTAACAGCTTAAAACCATCCTGGTTTTTAGGTGCCAGGAAGACCACCAGCCCGATTTAAAGTTGTTAAGTGTTGGGGGTTTTTTTAGGTTCTTCTGCATATAAAGACACATTGGCATATAAAAAAACCAAACAGCAGTACTGCTAAAATTTGCCACGTGAGAGCGCAGGATGCTGCTTTGTTTCTGGTGTGGATGGCTTTTGAGCTGTCAGATCTAAAATACGTAAGACTATCCAGTACAAGGTGCAGCAACCACTGTACTGTGTGGAAATAACAGCAGTAAAAACGGTGCTTCAACCAAAACACAAGTAGTGCCTCAAGTCTATGATAAAGGTTTTGTGACCAGAAGGCACTTGATAGATCATCTTAATGTCCTTTGTTGTACACTGTTAAAAGCACGTGTATATTTTTATATTTTTAAAATGCACAGCAAAACCCATATGGGATGATATTTCCGATGCCAACACGACCTCGGCTTTGATATGCAGAGATCATTGATGTGAAAGGACAACTTGCAAACTTTTTATTAAAAGCTTTCTGCACAGAATGGGGAAGATCTTTACACTTTCAACCCCAAAAGGTTTGCTATCCCTATGTTCCACCTTGAAATTGACATAATGTTTTGCAGACTTAATAGATGCCAACCTAACAGTGGTAAATATGGGCTTGATGCTTCAATGTCCCAACTAAATAACTTTCAAATCAGTTCAAACAGGTTGTTACAATGGAATGGAAACTTTTTCCTCTCATAACTAGCAATGCTCTACTGCATTTTGGGTGCTTGGCTTACTCCTGAGTGACAAGAGTAAAATAAATATTACAATAATTCTGTATAAATCTTTTGCTTTTCACCTTTGCTGAAGTGCTTCTAGGACAGTGTCCCTGCACCCAAAGACCAAACTTACCTTTCTATCAAGTAGAATGGATGGCAGCTGTCATCTTCTGAAGCTGGAGATGGTATCTCTGGCTCTTGTGTCCTGGAGTGTAGAGCTTGCTCTGGCTTGTAAAGACCAGTTGGTCAGGAAAGATCTTGGCAAACTCTAAATCACATTCTTTTTGAGTCACACCTTCGTGTCACAGGTATGTGGCAAGAAGCCGTATTGTTCAACCCATCTGGCTGTTCTGGGCTGCTGTGGTAGCTTCTCTCATGCTCTAGAGATTTGCTTTGAATGAGGTATTCCTTTAAAGGCCTCTTTGGAACTATCTCATGTGTTGCAATAAAATGTTTCTACCTTGTGTGCTTAGCACTATCATACGTGGATATTGGAGGAGGATTTTTACCAAAAGTTTCGTATTTGTACCCTGGTGTTTAAGTGACTTTATAAAATTCACTGAATCCTTGGTAGACTTGTCTGAAACCATTTGCATCGGAGTTCTACAATAAGCCATCCACAGATGTGGCAAGAATAAGTTAACAATTTCATATTCTGTGTAGCTGAAACACTCACTTTCAGGTGGCTTGAGCCAGATGCTGAGATAAGACACTGACTTCAAAGTGTGATACATCTTGGATTTGCAGAATACAGCTCTCTAAATGTTGAGGAATACTTTAGGATTTTGCATCTGGGAGGGAAAATTAGGTTCATGCTCTGTGTTCTGCAGACCTCTGTCAAATTAGGTAACTAGATAAACAAAATCCCTTTATGTTCAGCTGAATACTCAGCTGTTTTGTGATTTTTATGTTTTTATTTCTTTTGGCCAGTAACAAACATTCCATGCAGCCATGTGCATGGAGCCACAACACTGATTTATTTTTTTTTTACTTTTTTTTTCTTGATACTGTCTGGCTGTGTCTTTGTGCTTATGCATAAACAATGCATTTAGAAAGAAATGCTGTAAAACCATCGAGCTACTTTTTTAAATTTTGGGGGCATGGGGAGCTTTGCTGCAGTGCAGTGAGGACCATACATCTCTACTACATTCGTTAGTGAAGTGGTTAAAAAACCAAAACAAACTTAGTCCACTTTATACCAGCTATGAGCTTAATACAGTAACTTCAAAAAACACTAAACCAGCAAGTTTGGGGTAAAAATATGCAGAGTAAGAGAGTTTGAAAAATTATTCTTTGTGGGGTTTTCTGTATTTTATAGGAAGTCATCGAATTAACCAAAGATCTCCTCTCAACACAACCTTCAGAAACTCTTGCAAGTTCTGACAGTTCTGCTTCTGCTCTGCCCAGTCACTCCTGGAAGGTTGGGGACAGGTGTATGGCAATATGGAGTGAGGATGGACAGTAAGTGTAGAAAACTTCTCTAACAGTTAAATGAAATAGTTCAATGGTAAGAGACCTTCATTCAGTTTAAACTGCCCCTAGGATTACTAAAAGCAGAAATAAATTAGGAAATAAATATGGTATTAGGTATTCTTCTATTGTCTTTATTAAAGGTCAGTATTTTAGATAAAAAGCAATGAGATGTGGGTTCGTTTTTGAGAAATGCCTGGCTTGTCACTAACCTTATAAAAGTAGGGTAGTTTTGGTAAATTACCATTTGCTAATGTAATAAATGGCAGACTTTCATGAATTGATCTGTCAGAGCAGCATTTTGTAAAGGTTTCAGGATGTATAATTCATTGTTTGTCGTTGCATTAATAGATATGTAATTGACTGCTATAAAGAAAAATCCTTGCTGTATCTGAGTTTCTGCCTCTGATTCGGATTAATTTTTAATTGGAAATTCTGGGTTTTGGCTATGAAATAACTAGCTGTGTAATCTAACTATAGAATTAATCAGCCTTTTGGGTTTAGTCTTCATTACAGCAGCCCATGAAGTTCTGGGAACCCAAGTAATTTCAGTCTCATGACCTGCCAGAACTAGAACCAGATCTGGATATTTTATTAGACTGGCCCCAGTGTTAATTGTTAGTTGTGGTAACAGTGACGCAATTGCTGCTTGATGCTAAAGGTCAAATAAAAGATTTCAATCTTTGTACTTGTTTCCCTTTGACCATAAAAAAATAATATTTTGGTTTGATTTGGCCAATATTTGCAAATTTTTTTACTTAATGCCATTAGCTGGCTGACAGTGTAGGTGTTGAAGGGCTGAGTATTAAAGCTTTACTCACATGCTTACAGCCATGATATCTTTACAGGTGCTATGAGGCTGAGATTGAAGAGATAGATGAGGAGAATGGAACGGCTGCCATCACATTTGCTGGATATGGCAATGCTGAAGTTACACCTCTGTTCAACCTCAAGCCTGTGGAAGAGGGAAGAAAAGCAAAAGAGGACAGTGGCAACAAACCCATGTCCAAGTAAGTAACACACCGGCACAAGTCTGAAAGCTGCTTGCTTGCTTTTTTCCCCAGCTACAAAAATTGGTTAATGAAATAGAATCTCTCTTTGAAATTTTATGTCTCTCTTAAAATCTTCACGTTTGCTTGAAAAAGGATAGTAAGTCAATCTAATATATAACTTTTGGCAGCTTATTGTGGCTGGTATCGTGTGTTATGTATCCTGGCAAAACAAAATTATAGTCTTTGCTTTACTAAGATTATGCTATCTCAAGATACCAAGTGTGTAAGTGGTATATTATAAAAAAGTTAGACTCTCTCTGACATCCAAGAGCCTACAGTTTCAGCCCAGATCTAGTGCAAGCTCTGCTCGGATTCCTGGTCTGGCTCACAACAGAGTATACTCACCAGTACCTAAGGACTTTGCTTTGGGCTTTTCACTCAAATGGACTATTTGAATTTTCCAAACCCTAGATATTTCTGAGATGCAGAAGTGCTGGCAGGTACAGTTTCAACTTCAGAAATGAACTTCATGCAATCTCATGGGTCACTGAGTTTGGCATGGTCTTAATTAGGTGCAGGTGGTTTCTGTTGTTCTTATGCCCAAATATATATGCATGGGAAGAGTTGTTTTTTTTGTTTTTTGTTTTTTTCTAGAGGTGGAGAATATTGACAAACTTTGTTTTCTCTCATTGACTTACAGAAAACTATTGTTCATGTCTATTCTTAAAGGGATTATAGTTTCTTACAGAAAAAGGCACAAACATAAAATGTCTTTTTCCTTCTCTACAGAAAAGAGATGATCGCCCAGCAACGAGAGTATAAAAAGAAGAAAGCTTTGAAAAAAGCTCAAAGAATTAAAGAACTTGAACAGGAACGAGAGGACCAGAAAGTCAAGTGGCAACAGTTTAACAACAGAGCCTATTCTAAAAACAAGAAAGGCCAGGTTTGGTTTGTTTTGTCAGTATGTGAATTAACAACAGGGCACGGAATTCTGTGCAGTACTCTGGGAGAGAGGAGGGAGCAGTTTTAAAAGGGATTTAATGGGGGTTAATCTTTGGGAATCTGAAGTATGTGGTTTGGTATTCTGTACACTTGAAAGGCCTAGCTCTGTACTGGATGATTTTGGAGGAACGCTCTTCTTAAGAGTCTGAGCTTGCACTTAACTTTGAGAGCTGGGCTCACTGTCAGTTGCCAGGCAGTGTCGTCAGAGCTGAGAACCTGAGGGCCTCTAAACCTCCAGGCCTGGCTTCCTGCTGTGTTTCTAACGTGGCATGCATGGCGCTCAGTGTCTGCTCTGGAACAGAAAGTGGAGTGCAGAAAAGATAGCAGGGATGTTTTAAAAGCCTTATTGCATCTTATGGTGTGACCAAGAGCTGCTGGACAGTGGCAAAACATCAGTCTTCCTTCTGAACAGTTACTAGAGACCATCTTATCAGGAAGGTGAATTGTATTTGGGGGTCTATACCACAGTTACACCCAATCCTTAGGTGCCAGGAAGTTCCCAGCTCTGTTTTCGCCCTTGCTGATAATGTCACAGATGAGTTAGCCTTAAGAAAGTGTGCCTGTCCATAGAGTAAGAATTGGAGACTGTTGAAATGCTTCAGATGGTTGTGATTGCCTGGGTTTTGTATTTTTAAGCTGGCAATTATTCAGAAATTATTTTCTCTTTCATTTGCAGGTAAAGAGGAGTATTTTTGCTTCCCCTGAGAGCGTAACTGGCAAGGTTGGAGTTGGAACATGTGGAATTGCAGACAAACCTATGACACAGTATCAAGATACCTCTAAATATAATGTCAGGCATTTGATGCCTCAGTAACAGGGGAAGAAGATGGAACTTCATCTCTGCAGGGCTTTACACTTACCTTTTTATCATTATATTTTTCTAAAAGTAAATTATTTGTTGGCACATAGTGAGTAGTCCATTTGTCACCATCACTTTGGCTTCAGCTGATATGAGCCTTAAATCTCCTTTTATTGATTTGACCCCCTTAATCATCAAGCATTTTGTAGTTGCATTAAAATACATTCTGCAGGTAAATGCTTTCATGAACTGCTGTTACCTGTTACTCTGAAAGCGGTAGTTATCTGCAGCTTTGATCTCTGGATTCTTCCATTCAGACTAGTAGTGAATTTTTGTTTTCAGAAAAGTGATGGTATGAAAATGGCACCTCAACAGCCTCCCTCGTTTCTGTAGTCACAGTGCTGTCTGCTGTCTCAGCAACAAGCTTAGCAGGAGAGAGGGCTAGACTCCATCATAGCTTCTATGTCACATGGAATTGCTAAGGAAGTTCTAAAGTATTAATTACAAATCCAGTGAAGATCCATTTGTGCAGCTGTAAATGAGGGCAGAACAGGCCCAATAGGATCTTTATTACCAATGATGATTCATGTGCTAGAAACAATAAATCTGACTTAATTCCAGTCTGAATTTCCTGCACTAGAAGTTAAGCAGAGGAGATGTTGTTGTTTATTTTTTTTTAAATGCTCATAAAATTTTAATAGGAAGCTACTGAAAGGTTATTTAAATGTAGCCAGAAAACCATAGGACAAGGTATTTAGACTCCAGTTTCAAAGTACAGAACTGTACTTTAAAAGTACCCACCCCTCCCAAAGTATCAGAGAGTTGGAGAACATAAATGGCTGTGCTTTGGAAAGGAGCCATCATCAGCCCTGTTGTAGATCTTGAAGGTTTGATGGCAGGGTCACAGCTGGAGTACACAGCATTGGGCCTCCTCCCTTTAGTCAGGTAAAACTGCAGCACAGCAGGGACAAATGCCTAGATCACACTGAGTTAGGTGTGAGTGAGGAAAGGTTGGTCTGAAGTTTCTGCCCTTCAATAATTGACTGGCCCTAGTGTTCATTGTAACTTCAGCTGTATTACACTGCTGCTGAGCCCCTTCAATTTCATTTCAGGAAACCACGTGTAAGAGCTCTTGCTTTCTCATACTTCATGTGTGATTTGCTTTCCTCTGTTGCTTGTGTCTCACAGTAGTGGTGCCATCTCTGGACCCGTCATGTGTTTAAAGAAGTTAATGGGTAGCCCTGTATACAATGTAGATATTATTTTTGTAAAATCTAGGGCTGAGTTAATGGACAAGAGTACATTGGCTGTTCCCACATTAAATAATGAAAGGGTGTTGTTTCTTGTCCATTAACTCTGACCATTATTTCCCTGTATATTATGTTAATGTAGCTCATTTTGTAATTTGTTAACTAGATCAGGTCACGTCAGCAATTGTTGATGCACTGATTGGTGGAAATGTCCATCAGTTACCTGAGTCACAACTCAAGCTAAACTCTGCAAGTGGTAGTTTAGAATCCATACATAGAAAAAGGTTCTCCCTATAACGGGAAAAGGTGATTTTTATGAATACAAAGTGTGTTAATTTCAGTTTTGTATGTTTAACTTTTATTAAATAAAGTGTTTAAAATCTGCTGGATACATTTGACTAAGTGAAAGTGCACATGGTGGGGGGACAGTAAATGATCAGGAGAGCAGCAAGTATAGAATCTTCTGGGCAGACCATAATATTAATAAGTGAGTCAAGTCACGGCAAGATGAAGTGGATGTTGCCTAATTCCCCATATTCAATGGTAGTGGGGGGGTGTTGTTTTCTTTTGGATACAAAAGCTCTTGAGAGTAAAATAATCTGACTACTGCTTTTTAGAAAGGGAGTTAGTACTAGAGACAAGTCCCAATAGTGACATCAAATAGGTGATAGTCCTGTGACACTGACAGCTAACTGCTGAGGAAGGTCACCTCTTGTCTGTCACAGATGCTGTGATACAGTGACACCGGAGCATCTTGAAGTTAGAACTGAAACACTTTGAAGCAGGCACACCTGGAGGTTTTGGGAAGCATCATGAGCCTTTACTCCACTTGCTTTTTGAGTTTTTTTTTAAAAATCAAGTCTTTGGACAATGATACTGGACATGCGCTATATGTGCTCATCTCTTGATGTCATAAATACAATAAATGGCCTGTCACAGGGCTATCTGTTCACCAGTCCAGAAGAGAACAAGGTGCAGTGAGTCACTGGAACGCAAGAGGTGCATGAGCCTCCCTTCAGATAATACAGTCTGGCCAAAGTTAAAACTAGCCGGTCTCATGGACTTAATTTTTCTTGAGCCTTCCCCCCAAAAATATTAGTAAAACAAGTACATTTTGTTTGAGTAATTTATTGTCGCCTCCCTTGCCTAGTAAGCTTGGCTGCAAGTGTTGGGCACTGCAAAGAAATGCTGAAAGTTTCGATTCACTTGTTTTCTTAAATGCCTTACCTAGAACAGATAATGGCACAGTTATAAACACTGTGGGTAGCTGAGTTACAGCAGAGAGGACATTTTGAAGCCAACTGGTATTTAAGAAAAGCACCAAAACTGCCATCTTGGCCACACAACCATTCCACTTAAGGGGTTTTTTTTGGATGCTGTTTCCTCACCTGCAGGATGGGCCCAGTTAGTATAGAGTCTGGCTTTGGAACGCTGCCTTAGTGAAGTGTTGAGACATTCACATAGAAAAATAAATAAATGCTGGTAATTTAAGCAATGCTGGTAATTGCCAAAATGAACAAAAAAAGTTTCTTATTTTACAAACACTGAAGTGACCTGAAAATATAACTGAAAGTGTTTCAGTATTGGCTTGTGGAGGTTTCTTTTGGGGGCAGAGGGGGGTTTTGGGGTTTTTTTGTGTGGTTATTTTTTTAATTATTTGTATTTATTTATTTTAGTTTTGTTTGGGGTTTTTTATTATCTGCTTTAAACAGTAAAAAAGCAGATTTTTCAGAACTCTGGCCTCTCAGCAATAAAAGTACCCACCTCAGTGGCAGCAAATCCCACTATAGAGAGTACTTGGAAATACTGACATGACAGAGGGGAAAGAAAGTTAAGCGTAAAACGAAAGTTAAGTGTAAAATTAAGTAGTGCAAAACCACTAAGCTAGAGACATGAAAAGATTTGTCAGAGTTCAAAGATTTGCTTCTTTAGTATGAGGATACTGTGCAAGATGACAAGTACAGGATGGATGTTTCCTTTTAAAAGTAAGTACCTGCAGGAAACAGTTTATGTAGTACAGCCTCAATCTTGTACATATGGCAATTTGTTGGGAAAATTAAACCACAAATCTGACTCTCCAATCTGTTCCAGTAAAATTTACTGTTCCAGTAAATTTTAAATATTAGGAACAGTCTTAAGAATAGCAACTTCAAATGGTCATGGCAATCCATTTCTCTTCTGCTTCCCCTAATGCCAGAGTGAAGACTGTTGTGTTATTTATTTCTGTAGATACTTGGTCTTAGGCTTCTAACTGCACAAAAGGACTTCAACTTAGAAAACTACAGATCAACATTGGAGGCATTTAGAAGGCAAAACCAATAGCAAAATTCTGTACTTCCACTGATGAGGACACTTCCACTCACCTGGATCAGAGCTGTGGCTGTATTTTGTGAAACAAATGCGTGCCTTGCAACAGGTACACAAAGCCTGAGATAAGGGGAAATGTCCTTGGGTCAGGCCTAAGAGAAGTATCACTACCTTGCAACTGGTGCTGCTGTTTGCAATTTGCCCAGTCTTTATCTGCACTCTAAAAAGCTTCACTCATTGCAAACTAAGGAGAAATGTTTGCACCAGGACTATGGTAAACAGCCAAGCCATATATCTTAACTAGTTCACATACACCTTGATTAAGCAACTTCAGTGACATGTCAGAACTCTGGCCTTGAACTAAAGCTCTGCTGCACGAAACACATTATTGCCTTTTGTAAAGTAATTACCTTCCTATACTGAACTCACCTTGCAATGATGCCGTGGTCTGTGCAGAAACGCAAAGCTTTCCCATGATGGATGCTCACAGAACATGTCTTGCTCTCACCTAGACTGAAAGGTGATGTTACTTCCCAAAGAGTAGTTCTCTGTGAGGACTACAAGTGATGCCAAGTTTTAAACCTTACATTTTTAGCAGAGTTGCCATCAGGTATGCCCTAGGGTGTATTTTGCACAGTTGTCCACCAGTCCAGGTGAGGAAAGAGCTTTTGTATTTCCCCATCAAGCCTTCCAGGAGGAGATAAAAAAAACCAAAACAAACAAACTCTTTTGAGACGAGTATTTTTGAAAAGGGGTTAAATGGAAAGTATTTCCTAGCCTTAGCTAAACTGAGCACTAGCTAAAGCACTGGTTGCCCAGTCAATTTATGAACTAGGTCTGTGTACACTCTGACTAGCAACTACACAATGTTACAACAATGGCCATAAAAGGCTTTAATGCTTGATGGTTTATTCTGCTCTCCTGCAATGTCCCTCAGATCAAAACTAATCCTTGCAGAAACAAAGTCCTGCTGCAATGTTCATGATCATGATGAGACCTTGAGTAAGGGGTGAATGTGGTCCAAAGCTGACTGCACGTGCTTTCTGGCTCAGTAGCTCTTCTTTCAGTGGGAATCACAGAGGAGGGAATAGATGAATGCTACATCTGTCTTCTCTCAAACCACCCCTGTAACTATCACCTCATGGAGGAGGCACACCAGACCCATGCTGGAAGGTAACAAGAAATGCCAGTGTCCTCCAGCCCCACACACTAGAGGGTCAAAACTGTATGGTGAAACATCCCAGAGGTCCTTATTGCAGAAAACCCCAACCCAGGAATGTCCCCTGAGGCGAGACTAGCATTATTACTAGTGCTCAGACCCACTTACTCAGCATTCCTCTCTGCCCGATTTCTCTGAACTGCAACATTTCCAGTACATGAATACCCTTCATGGCTTTAAAAGCACTGGCTGGGCCACCCTGCCCTCCCCAGGAACGTGTGGAAGCTGGTTGCCTTCTCTTGACCCCCTGAAGACCAGTGTCAGTCCTCTACAGTGGTTTGTCTCCTCTGAACACACACAGTATTAAAATGAAGCTCCAGCACAGGAGCTGTAGCACAGCAGACTGCAAGTCAAGATGTTGAATGACTGGTTAAAGGGCAAATACATGGGGGTATATACAAAATAAAGGTGGAAAAAAAAAATTAAAGTATTACCCATAGTCCTTATAGCATGGTTAGCTTTGGAGATCTTTCTGCAAGAAAACGACATTTCACACCATTGCCCTGCACCAGTCAGGCCAGCGGCGCAGTCTGACTCAATCATTAGCTCTGTATGTGAGGCCACCTCAGAGGACTCATCCACCCTTCCCAGAGGCTGCTGAGCAATTCCTGATCCTTGACATTTTTGAAGGGACCTCAACATGAGCTGCCCCTCCTTGTGTGACAACACTTTAGTTTTAGTCAAACACAGCAACATCCAAAGCATAAACCCCAGATACTACATATTTAGTACCACAGCCATAGACTCTTTCTTTATAATATTTAAATAATTAAAGGATCAGTCCTCTTTTCAGGCAGAAATGACCAGAGAAGCTGGGGTCAGTGCTGATGTATTATCCCCAATTAAACAACCTGCCTTTCTGTATCATATCACTCCAAAACACTGTGTATGCAGACAACCACTCTCCTCTCCCCTGCTCACCCTCTGTCAGATCTGTTCACCAATTTCAAGCAAATTTGATAGCGCATCAGTATTTTCTAGATATTTCGTGCAGACTGGTGAACTGACAGGCAGAAGGACACACTCTTCTTCCCCGAGGGTCCCACAGGACAATTCAGAGACCATATTACAGATGCAGAGGAGTTTCAGTTACTATCAGGTCACAGAACTTATCACTCACCACAAAATCTGTCCACAGGACAAAGGCCCAGGAAAAAAATAATCAGACTTCATTCTGTTATTTATGGATTTTGTTTCATTAGGAATATTATCACCTCCCTAACCTCACAAGAAAGTCCTGGGTTTTACTATTACCTTCCAGGAAGTAAACCCAGTTTCTCTTTCCAATGAGGTATGGCTGGTGCCAGAAAATACAAAAAAGCTTACGATCCTAGGGGGGGAAAAAAACTAACATAAAACTATTATCTCCATTTAGTGCACATGACTGATCCCACTTCCACTGAAGCCAAACATTTCATCCATTTCAACAGTGCAAGACAGAAACAGGGAGCAGCAAAAAAGCAGAAAAGCAGGAGGCTGGAGCTCAGGGGCCAAAAACAGATGGCAGCAAACAAACAGACAAGAAAATAACCAAAAAACCTGCAACACAATAGGTCTGTATAGTTAACTCCATTTCTATTGACCTTCAGATTTCTTGAGACAGAGGGATTTGAGACCCCCTCCGTCACTGACATGCCTCTAATGGAACGGACATGAAAATGACCTTCAAGTGACAACCCACCACAGGATAACCGTGACAAATGCAGCTAGATAGTCATCTTCACCTTGTCTGCACACACAAGATGACATACTGTAATATGCCTGTGTCAAAGGAAGGAAAATGCTGGATGGTCGTTTTAATGGGTTTGTCTGCAGCAAAAGGACCCACCAGGGATCTAATTTACAGAGGAAGGACTTCACAGAATGAGCTCATGAAGGAGCTGCACGTGCAGGTGTGTCTGCTGAGTGGGCGAGTTGCCTCAGGAAAGCACATCCAATTCTGTTTTTATAGGAAAAGTCACCATATTCTTGTAAAATTAAGCAGAGAATAGATTTAGGACTTCTGTTACTTTAAAAATAAAGCAGAATACCAAAAGCATCCATAAAGTAAGCCATAAAGAAAACCCTCACATAATTTTGCAAATATGAAAGGAAAATGTGGTGAGAAGTGTCGTTCTGGATGAAATGAGTTACTGTGGTGAATGAAAATAATGTGGTTGTTTTTTGTGGGGTTTTTTGTTTGTTTTAAGGACTGAGTTTGGACAAAACAGACAATAAGCTTCTGTGGGCACTCTTCTGGTGAAAATTGGCCTGTAAAATAATCTAAAAGTCACTTACAGTAACTTCTCTGAGCAAATTAGTCACCTTGAACACTTTGACACTACAGACCAACCAAGGGAGACAAGGAGCATGACAGTCCACATGACAGTCCACGTGAGGTGCACACATTCTGAAAGGGCCAGAGTCCACAATGCAGTAATAAAGCAGCGCAGGACAACCTTGAAAAGCCAGATAAATGTTTCCCTCACATAAGAAACTACCCAGACTCTAGCTGAAATCTGCTAAGACCTGGCACAAAGAACCCCAGCACCAGCGCAACCAACTCCATGTCTTCAGCAGTTTTTATAAAAGCTCTTAACTTTGTTTTATTCTTGATCCTCTTTCTGGCTGGACCACTGCTAGCCAAGTGGTCAGGCAGGTGGCTGGAGATGGAAGCTCATCTCCTGCTACATTTTGCCCATTTAATTTGCTCTTGATATCAAGACCCCTTCCAGTCCATAACACTGGAAAAGGGATACCAAACTGGCTCAGGAGCATACAAGCAAGCATTTCAGACACATTTATTCCAACCACAGACATGTCACTGATTTATACCAACTAGAGAGCAAAGGCATTCCCCAGCCCTTGAACTTCATCTTTTCTCAGCTGTGGTATTTCTTTCCTAAGTGGTCATTTAAAACAAACAGGAAAGATGAGGTGCTGGGACAGCTACAGAAGAAGGGTAATAAATAAATAAATTCCACTGGCATTCAACTGGTCAACACCAAGACTGCCAGTGGTCAACACTTTCAAGGAGAACAATAATAATAAATAAATAAATAAGACCTTGCTAGAGCAAAAGCTTCCCACTTTTCACCACTCAGAAGACTGTCCCAAACCTTTTTGTCAACCAGAGATTATACAGACCCCAAACATAAATCCAAGTAGCACTTCTTTGAAAACCCTCAGGCCCCATTTGTTAACATAGAATTCAATTCAGTCTGCGGCAGACTCCTGCTCCTGCCAGGTCACCTCCCAGAAGACAGAAGACCAGATGTACTGAGCTACTGGATTACAGACACACAAGTGAAAACAGACTTAACAGCAGCAAACTGACCCAGACTTAGTAAGCAAATTAACTTAGAAAACCCAAAACAAACAGAAATTATTAATTACAGCCACAGAAAGATTATTTTTCTATTCAAGTACCTGCATTGTGCCTCTTCCAGGGGATGACACATTTTGGAGGAGAATATTTAGACATGAACAACTTAATGCAAAGCTCTACAGCAGGCCTGCGCAGGATCTTCTCATCATAGGATCAGAGGGCACAAGAAGAACAAAGAGGCAGCTAAAGTGATACAAATGACCAAGATGGAAGAACACAACTCATTTCAGATACAGAAATGTTTAATGGCGTTAAAGTGCTACTTTAATGGGGACCATATGCTAACATTTAAACACAATTCCACTGCACTGCTAAATATGGTTGTCTTTATTTTTTTATTTTATTTCACCTCTTTTTGCCCAATCCTACCTAAAACAATAAAATAAAATCTAAAGGACTGAAATTAACAACCCATTCAAATCAGCAATAAGTTATGAAATTTATAAAGCATTTTTTTCCTCTTTTTTTCTTAGTAATGAGGGGTAGTTAAATTACTTAAGGATATACAAAGTTTCAAACAATGCCAGAGGTGAGGACTCTATTAAGGTTTTTAAAACTTGGAAAACAAAATAATCCTGGCCATTAAAAAGACAAAAATAAAAAAAGCAAAGCCCTCAAAGTGCAGGTTAGAATGCTCATCTCCAAGAAAATTAGAAAACATTTGCTATAATAGCTCTTAACAGCACCTGCACAGATAAGATGGCAAGGCCCTTGGGAACAGGATGTGCAGTCAAAACATTACATTAACATGAGAGACGTGCTGAGCTTAACTAGTTTAACTACTGGACTGGAACTTCAAAAGTCAGCAAAGGGAATGATTCTAAAAAGAAAACGAAAGAAACTCCCACCAAACCTCTCCTCTTCCAGCTAGCACAGCCTTCATCCATCGTGTGCATGGCAAAAAGCATCTTTGCATTTCATTGTGTCAAGTGCTTCATCAAAACGGAGATCTCCTCATGGCATAAGTTCATATAAAAGACATCTAAGGTTTCATATGGACAAGCTCTAAAAAGACGCATCAGACTTGGGGTGTTTTCCCTCCCAACACATTTACAAATGTTTATCAAAAAATCTCTTCAAATAAAAAGGTCATAGTGGCTCAGTATCTGGGCATGACTTCCTGGCATATCACCTTTCATATGTGCTGGTTTCCTTGTGTCCTCAGCTGGTTGTGTGCCTCTGTATGAGCACGCATCTATTGGGAGATCTGCTGCCAGTGTCACAGCCTGAGGCATGATACAGCCCATGGTGTGCTGGTAGATTGTAAGTGTGTACCTCTGGCTTTAGCCACGCATCAGAGGTACTAACTTGCTTTTTAAATGATGTCCAACAGAAAGCTGAGCTGAATGGTGTTCTCTCCTGAATGTCTCTCTTTGTTGCCCCTCTCTCTCTGGGCACAGAATGAGACCTTAATAATTAATCACCACTGTTATTCCTGGGCTACTTAAGCCTTCTTAGATGTCCTAGTACATTACAACAGCATTGGATTGTGATAAACTGTAGGACACGTCCTTTCAGGACCACAAAAGCTCTTCAGAAGGGCCTAAACTAGGTTGTTCAACCTGAATGCAATATAAGAAATTCTAACATTTCTCAGATCTTGTGACAGAAAGAGAGGGATGAGTCTATAGTATCCTCTTTCAAACAAATAAATTCAAAGCAAAGTGTTTCATCACTAGGGTCTAGATCCAGGTCCCACAGAAACAAATGGACTTCAGTGAATTCAGAAGGACTAGTGTTTGGTCTAACTTTTTGCAAGCAGGAATTGGGATTGGTAACATGACCAAATGAACACATGTGAGTTTCTGTGGAGGCTTCCTTTACCCAAAAAGCTTTATATACAGGTCTCTCCAGGACTAGCTGTCAAGATGTCATTTCTGAAAGAGGATACTGGAACCTAGGACCCAGTTTGATCACCCCAGTGAAATCACCCTGCACTGTTGTCTCACTTGGTTCTAGGAAGCAAACGAGAGCTTGACACTGGCGCTGGAGTAACCCTCGTCACTCCCAATACTCTGCAAGCTGCTGTGATCATCAATGTCACTGATGCTGGTTGTGCTGATATTGTCCACTTCTCCATGGGAGAACTCTGTGCTTTCAACATCCACTTCAATCTCTTCTAAAAAGGAAAATGAGAGAAATACACACAGATTAGCACCACAGACCCAACTGTTCCTTCAAGCCTGTGAGCTGCTGGGACTCCCTCAGCCAGGGGTGACACAGCAGTCCAGCAGGAAGACTTTCAGTATTTTCCCTGGAATGGGGTGGACTGCAGACACGGCTTATAGAAAGACTAGACATCAGCTTGGGAGTTTTTCTTAGGATCTTGGCAAAGGAGTTTGACTCCTGAAGCATGCAGGCCACACTATAAGCATAGGTGGGCCACCCCATGCACTGAACTTGTTCTGCTGCCTCTTTCTTTGGTGTTATCCTTGTATTGGAAACAAAATCAGATAAAACAGAGGGCAACAGAAAATGGAGTAAGAAGTTCCCACAAAACATGCTGCTTGATTGATATTACGTTGCCAAAACTGGCACTATTTACATGGGACATTACAATGGGGATCTGGGTTAGTCTCAGAGATGCACAGTGGATCATAAATCTTATCATAAATCTAAATTAGATCATAAATCTTATTTTTAAGAAAGACTTAAAGCAGGGATCTAGTTAACTAGATATCTTGGTTTCCATATTGTTTAGGAATCTTCCAAAAGGATTTTTTTTAAACTACAGACTCACAGCCAACATGCTGTATATCTTTGGGTCTGTCAGTAAATATCAAACCATCTATTGTGCCTAAATATTAAAAAATAAGAAAATTATCTGAATTCAGTTAACCATTCAGATCATCTCTATCCAGTTTTAACTGAGATGAACTCCGTGGGAAGCTTGGAAAAAAAAGGGAGGTATGTGTGTAGTATCACTCCAGGGATTTTAAGAGGCAATGTGTTTGGTTCTGTTTGCTTGGTTATACCATGGTACCTTGGTTTATCGTGGCCCAAAAACAGAATGAGAAGCTGGATGCTGCTTTGCAACATGTGTTCCAGTCCCACTAATCTCTTCTTAGATTTTCCTCTTTGTGTTGTCAAGAGACTCACTCAGTAGATCAAAGAGCACAACTGATACCTCAACTTTACCATCAGGTATTTAGCCACCATCTTCTGATCACATTATTTTTCCTAACTACTGTTTTGGCATTTTAGAGAGCATTTCAGAGAAACTTTCAATGCTAAAGAAACCAGCTCAGGTAGGCAATAACACACTTAATTAGAACACAAGCAAAACACTGAACTATTCATCTATGTGTGCACCTCTGTGTGTCTACATGCACGTGTGTGAGCAAAATCAGTAGCCTAAACACCAAAGAAAGGGGTTGCTGAGAGACAAGAAGCGATGAATCTCATGCCCTCACTTTGCCAAGTCCTGGAGATGCAGCGCTAGCTCAGCCATACGCACCTCGCTCCGAGTCCGAGCGATCTGAGGAAATGGTAGATCCAATGCTGTCTATTCGTATTCGCTCTATCTCCTGAGGACCCTGTAGTTGTTCCAGTCTTCTCTTTAGGAATCTTTGTTCTCGTTCCAGGTTCTCAAGCTGGTGTTGGCTTCTCCTCTCAGTCTCTTCAAGTTTCTGACAGGATCAAATAGGACTCAATAATTAGTTTCATACTTTTCTCCTTCCCTCCCACCTCCACTGCCCAGCCACCTGCTTTGCTTAGACCTTCCCAGATCCCAGAAGGATCTGAGCTGCAAGAAAGCCCTGAATCAACCTGCTGTGCATTTTCCAAGAGCCATATCATATCCTCACATTTTTTCCACTGCACAAGTCCTACTAAATAATACACATTAGCGTAAAAAGTCTCTGAGGATAGAGCTTCTCCATGGGTAACAATTTTAATTGTAGCAGTTTGTGGGTCATTTCACATGGGTTCAGCCACTTGCATTACCAAATTCGTCCACGAAGGGGCCTCAATTCCCTTAATCAAACCAATTCAGGGATTGTTATCATCCACTGTAACATAAAAACGTGCCCTGAGAGTTCTGTGTTCCTTGCTGCATGGTTTAGTAGGATTTCTCAGAAACAGTTTTCTATTCAGTAAGCGATTTACATAACCTACTACAGATTTCTTTGATCACAGCTGGGAAATCTACCAGGGCACTGTTCTTTGTTTCCTACAACAAGCACGTTGCATAAAGAGGAGTCATTTCAGGCTAACTGTCCCTTCGGCAGCACTTTTTCTCCTTCACCACCCATCCTCCCTCTTGCTATCCTGACCTGCAACAAAGTACTTCAGCCCCTTCCAGATACTGACAATGCTGCTTTTTCTTTTCATGCTTTGTTTTGCCAAAAGTGAATCTAGAAGAGCGCTGGGATAGCTGGCAGGTTCACACACGAAACCCCAGCAAGCCAGCCCTGTCTCACAATCCTGTGGTTTGTGCTAATGTTCGGCCAGTGGAAACTCACTAGCACATCAGTAAAAACACTGCATTTCCCATGAAAACACAGTCATTCAAGAGCAGCTATGCTCTTCATTAAAGAGATGCAGTTGTCACTGAATGATCACAATACAGAACGAGACCCCTGCTCTCCAAATCCATCATTTCCATCGTTAACGGAGTTCATTATGGACTCCTCTAACAATGTGGCTTGTAGCAATGATAAATGATTAACAAAGTGGGCAAGTCTTGCTAGTCTCCTCCAAAAGAGCTACCTCTAGGCTGCCAGACTTAGCGACGGAATTGCACTTCCCAGCAGCCCAGACTGAAAGCAGCTGGGAAAAGCAGCTCTTACCTTGATATGTGCTTTGGCTTTGTTGAGCAGCCCAAGCGTTGTGTGCCTGGTGCAGTCTGGTCCTAGGGGTATCAGAACTTTTAAGCGTTCTAGACACAGGCGGAGGTGAGCTCGGCTGCAAAGGGAGAAAAAGAGGATCAACGCTACGCATTCAGAAAGGGAATGGCATTTCCTTCTCTGCTTCCCTCCTACAGAGCAGTTTTCATGTTTCTCCCTTTCCACCTGTCACAAAATTCCCCACAAGTACCAGGACAGACTGTCACTAAACTATTTACACTGCAAACATCAGCTGCTAGAAATACTTGCATTATTGCTAACCTCTGACAGACACTGTTGATAGTCTTGCTGTCTGAACAGATAATCTGACTCATCTGGATGAACTTTGTGCAGGGGCAAGGCATGCAGGCAAATGGTACAAGTATCTCATAGGTTCCGTCTCTCACTGCTGCCTGTTTTGTTGAGAAGAACTTCTGTGAAAGCAGTTTTGAATGACTGCTACCCCCTGGCTCAGGGAAATTTGCTATCAACTGACCTAAGATCAATGAGAAAAACGGTCAACCCGAAGCACGTAAACAATCCCTGCTGGCAGCTGAAGGATGGTAGTTCCCAAGAACTGCACTTTTATTCCTTCCTGGGTCCATGTCTAAAAGGTCTGTGGGAACAAAAGAACCCAAGACCTTCCCCTGGGCAGTCTTCTGACCTTGGCTCACATCTACAAAGACAAACTCAAGCACAACAGTGTTGCTGATGATTTGAGCCATTTTCTGCAGATGGAAAGACATTTTGGGCAAAATGGTTCAGGCAGCAGTGGCAAACCACATCGTCCTCAGGCTGCTCTCTATCTTGTGTGTAGGAATGAACAGCAGATTTATTGAAAACTATCAAGTGTGGGTTGCCTTTTTCCCCTCCCTCTCTCTTTCCCAGACATTAATGATTTATGTCCAAACTTGTCATCACAATCAATAACACAATGACATCAGCTCCATCATTCACATGCAAGAAACACCGGTGCAAAAGAGTCCTGAAAGCCCATCCCAGTCCCTGCTCATGCACAAAGAAACTGAATCTTAGCCTGATCCATCTCACTGCTCAATGTAGTGAGGGGGGGGGGAAGAGCCTGGACAGTTCATTTTCATTTGTTTTTCAAATTCACCATTGCACTCAGTTTGAAAGGGGTGGGGGAGAGGAGTCTGTAATCAGGCAATTATGTCAGTGACAAGCAAGGATGATTAAGGGTGGAAGGGTCAGGGGTTTTGCTGATGAACTGTCAGCACAGGGGAGTGTTCACTAGCAGTATCGTAGCTGTGAGCTCCTCACTGTTGCTATTATAAATCTCTTTACAAAGGGTCCATCATTCTGTCTCAAGACCAGCCACAGGGCCGCATATGACCAGCAAAGGCCTTAATGAAACATGTGTTTTTCATTAAATATTAACAACTGGAGGGGTGGGGGAAAAGAACCTCATAATCCAAAAATCAAACTGAAAAAACAGTAATCACATCAATCTCATCTTTTACGTCTCAGCTTGCTCTAGGGCAAACCCCACTGACATACAGATGACATGGGGGGGGTGTTTTTCTACCTGCAAGGTCATTTTCAATGTAGAGCTTGATTAAGGGGAGATGTGTGCACCCACTACAGGTGTACTATGTCCCTGTAGGGCCAGTAATGAAAAAGCATTGCTGGTTCGCACTGGCAGTTCACGTCATTCCCTGAGAGACTGGACACTCACTTCCTGCAGCTAGAGAAAGGAAGAGGAGGATCTTACAGCTAAAGACATTCTGGGTTTTGAACCCATTTTTTGGCAATACCACAGATTTCCTAAACAGCCAGAGAGGCAAGTCATCAAGTCAGAGCCGTCACAGGACAGACACTGAGCTGCAGCACAGAGCAGCATATCTCCACACAGCACAAGTATCAGCCATACCCTTCACCTAAGCCCAAGTTAAATATGCAGCACAGATCAGGGGCTGAGGAGCAGGGCTGGTTCCACCCAACAAGGGACTTGCTACAAAGAACCTGTTACAGGTAAGGATCACTGACTCCCCCCTCCCCTGCTGGGCAAGGGCAGCTCCCAGCCCACTGTGACAACTGAATTATTTCTGCAACAGAAAATAACAAGTTTGAGGAATTAACATCTAACCAGCGGCAAACATATCACAGTCCACTGCTGAATGCAGAAAGAAACGGACAACACATTTACACCCTGAGCTTTGCACTGAGTCTCAGCACTGGAGGTATTACCAGGAACTGGAGAAGGCAATGCACCAGGAACTGCGGTTCCTGGAACCAGCCATCAGCATCGGGCAGGAGTGAGCACTGGCTGGATTGCCGAGACAGCAGTTGGAAGGATGGCACAGAGCTGCCATGTCTAAAGCTAGGTTATGCGCAGACTTGATGAGACAACCCATGTTAAGCACCTGAAAGCTAGACTGTAAAGATCCAGCCATGCAATAAAACCCTGGACACTGAAACACTTCCTGTTTCGCCCCGATGGAAGAAAGTTACTGCACTCTGACAGGGCAGGGAGGGGACAAAGCGGTCTGAGGGTCTTGTCCTCGTGAGGGCACTCGAAAGAGAGTTACCTCCCCAGCATGCCTGGCCCCAAAGGGAACATTCCCCCAGATCTGGACCCTCACATTGGCTCTCAAAGCCCAGAAGATTGGCTTAGGCTCACAGAAGGTTTTCAGAGAAGCCTCTCATGGCAGTGGTTCTGCTGGCCAGCCACCAAAGGCTGTTACCTGCAGCAGGTGTGATGGCCTCTGCCAGCACACCAGGCATCAGGAAGGGATGCCTGCCTGCGACACAGGGCACAAGTGTGAGCTGATAAGCTCATGACAGCACATAGCACGGCTCAGGCAACGAGCACCCTACAGGGGCAGGTGGCACTGGCTGAGCCAAGGTAGGTTTGGGAGAGGTCTGACCCAAGCACTCAGTTCCGTGCTGCAGTTGGATTTTCCCCTTTTGCACTCAAGAGCTGAGCCACGCCGAGTTCTGACTCCGCTGCAAACGTAAGCACGTTTGTACTTCCAAGCACAGCCTAACCACAGGGAAATGCGCAGGGCTTTACGTTAGCATACAGCAGAGGGCCAGCCCAGGTCCTCAGGCTGGAGGAGACTAGGGACAACCAGCATTCTTCTGCCCCAGCAGTCACCTCACACTGCTAGGGACGACACCAGTTAAAACTGCTCTGGAGCTCCCTGGTCTGGTGCAGCTGGGACAGCAGAGAGCAACCAAGCCCACAAACAGTCCCAGCACACAAACTTCCTTCAGAGAGATCGAATCAAACAGCATCCCCAGCTCTTGCCCCTCCACAGTGGGCAATACCTTCCTTTTTTTAAAAAAAAAATCCAACACAGTCATAGTACCTGACCTCTCTCAACTTCCAACAGCTCAAGTGGACCATGATGGGTTCTTAAACTACAGAGCACACAGGCAGGTCTGGCACACTGATGGGTGGCTCGAAAATTCTGAATGAAACTCCAGAGCTCAAAGGCCTCACAGAAAACTTAGCTAAAAGATCGTTTCAGAGAGAAAGCAATCACAAACCTATTAATCTTCCTTATCAAGTCCTGGAGCTGTACCTGGACAGCTGTAATCCCATAGGTCAGGCTACAATATTAATATCTTTTCCCCTGTTTACCTGGTCTCTGTTGCAACGTGGCTTTGACAATGCTGCAGGCTCTCATATTCAACGAAAATGCCAGCATTGTGCAGGCTCCAGACAGAGCCAGACAGCCTTCCATGTAAACCACTGGATTATGCCAATATTTGATGCATGTGCCAATATCTGGAAAAACAAGCCTAAATGCCCATATTGTTACATAACAGAAACAACTTGGGCTTGGAGCAAAGGGCTGCTGCTTCTCGCTGCTTCAATCCTAGGGAAGACAGAGGATGTCAGGAAGAGAATTCCAGCTTCAACCAAAGCCAAAGCCTTTGCACGCTTGCTTCAAGGGAGACAAGAGAAGCTGAATCCCTTTATCCCATCTAAGTGGCCTTGTAAAAAATCAGGCTCCTGCAGCAGCGTCCTGAGGACATAGTAGGTGCTGGATGTGCTGAAGAAGGAATTAATGGAGGATTTGAGAGGAGGGGGCTCTCCCCATTCCCAAGAGATCAGCCTGGCGCCCTGCTCTTGCTCAGCGTGATGAGGGGGAAGATTGCTGTTTGAGACTTTCATGTGGGGCATCAGGGTGGCCATGCAGCTCCATTCTAAAGAGCTACGGGAGCTTTTATTCTGTTCCATCTGGCTACTCCAGCTAGGACAGAGCCCGCTGCTCCTCCTTCTTCTTCCCCTGTGCCAGTGGTAGGAGAAGCCTAGAAGGTCTGGGATGTAGAGGGCAAGCAGAGCAATGATGCCCTCTCTTCTGTGTCAGGAACTGCTATGGGAAAAGGTACATCACCCTCTAAACAGACGGGCCAGGAGACTGAAGCAGAAGAGCGATGAGCAAACCCAGCAGCCCCACAACCCTGCCAGCTGACCCACAACAAGCTATAGGTAGCTGCATGTGGAAGAAGGGGCTGCTGACCCCTGAAATGGCAGACCCACTGCTGCCCACTAGGCACATGCTGTTCTCCCCCCCTTCACTTTGTGCCTGTGTGAGCGCTTCTGATTGTATGTGGATTACCTAGTTCTACCTCTGCAGCCCCCTCCAGGCCTGAGCCCCAGGCTCTCTGTCCTGAGCCTCTATGAGAGAAGAGCCTGGCCTGTGCTCCGTGCAGCCCCTCCTTGCACTTGGCTCTGCCTGGCTGCAGAGGGCTGTAATTTCCCAGCCTGTGCTCCTCTCCAGCTCCCAATGACATCATCTGCTCAGATTATATAAAGCACAGGGAGGAAGCCTTTATTTATGCGTGCTTTTTGCTCACAGCTCCAGCTGTCTCACTGTACAACACGTACCCAAATCCTACTGCAGGATCTG
This sequence comes from Chaetura pelagica, assembly GCF_000747805.2. Classification (NCBI taxonomy): domain Eukaryota; kingdom Metazoa; phylum Chordata; class Aves; order Apodiformes; family Apodidae; genus Chaetura; species Chaetura pelagica. The sequence continues at coordinate 2,319,054 of NW_009952362.1, read as the reverse complement.
GGCTTCCTTTTGCCTGGATCAAAACTGCACTGCAGAAGGTCTGGGTGGAAAAAAAAAAAAAAAAACACCTAAAAAAATTAAATTTTAAAAAAAATCCCCTTTTGTTTCCCCCACTCCTCCGAGAACATTTCTGAGGGGTCTGGGTAGGAATCAACTTACCCCATCACTGTGCACCACAGCAAGCTGGGCACAAAGCCACCAGCCTCCTCCCTGCCTCAGAAGTCCCCAGGGAACTAAGCGATATGTGGTGGCAGCCCCAAGCTTTTGTGTCTGCTGGTCACAAAGGGGCTACCTACCTTCAGTGTCTGAGGAGCATCCCTGTGAGAGCCAGCCCAGGGTTGGAATGCCATTGTTGCAGGAGCGGGTGTGGGCACAACTGTCAGGAGTCATTCCTGAATGTAAACATCCCTGGAGAGACTGCAGCTTCTTTGCTAGGACAGGTTTTGGGTTTGTGAGGTTTTTTCCCAGCTTCTACCATGGGCAGAAGTGATGGAAACTAAGACAGGAAACTTTCTCTGCTGAGGAGCGGGTGAAACACGTGTGCACGCTCAGCTCTGAAAGCAGCAGCTTTACCAGATTCAGCACTATCCCCTAGTCAGAGCTGCTGATAGACTTTCCTGAATCAAGGCCCGGACATCTGCAAAACACACACACACACAGAGACACACACACCCCCATCCCCCCTCTTCCCATCTTTAAAAGATCAAGTCTCCTTCCCAGCAGGAAATGACCAACTTGCCTCCAGCAGACTTTCAAAATGCTGAATTCTGATTTTTGTATGTTTAAAGAAGGAAGCATCTGAGGAAAAAGAAAGCATTTCCCAGATATTTTTGTACTATGCCTGCAGGTCTATTTGGCTTGAATTCAGCAGTGGATTTAAGCATGTGCTTAACATTAGGAATATGCTCAAGTCCCACTAAGGCTACATCAGGCACTTGATCTCTAAGAGGTTTTAAAAAAACAGAATTAAACCAAAAAAGAACCACCAAAAAAAACACCAGAAAGAAGATCCTAACATGGAAAAGAGCGTTATCACTCTTCCCCTCTGCCCTCCTCCTCTTTCCTCTACACCTTTTCAAAGTAGAGACTAATTTAAGTCTGAAATTAGAAACCAACAACTTTGTTTGGATTTCAGAGCTAATAGATCGCTTAAAAAATTCAGGAGGGATCACTGGTTAAAGAAAGCAATTCCTGGAGAAACGCAAGTGACCCCACATGAATAATTCATTGCATGAGAATGATTTTGAGATGAAAGTGATGAGAAACACATGCAAAAAAAACCCAGGACAGGGAAAATGGGAAAAATAGGGTTCCTTCTAAAACCAATCCACAGGCTTATCTCTAACAGCTATCACATGACTTGATCTTTTTTTTCCTTACTCGCATCTCTAACCCCCAGCCTTCTCTGCCACTGTGTCTACCCCCTGCTTTACTGAACGTTTGTCTTCATTGAAGGATGAGGAGGTTTTGGCAAGCACCTGGACGGGGAGCAGGGAGCAGCCGGGCGTGGGGGGCCCAGCGCTGCACCTGCTGCCAGCCCTCCCGCCACCAACACACACCCACCCACCCCAGCCCCACAGGATGCCAGGGATGAGGCACAGGTTTTAATCTGGCTCAGAAACACGCAGCTAGAAGTTAATATTCTCCACCTGAGCTGTAAAATCATTCAGAACAATCCTTGCTTCCCCGGTTTTGAATCGGGTCTCAGTTTTCCTATGCTTGCTCCCAGCTGAAGGAGGTACTTACTCATTTGCCTCTTCATCTCCAGTCAGTTTCTACTGATGGCTCCCTGGCAGGAGCATTTGTAGGAGCATTTGTATTGCAAATGCTAATAAAATGTACCACGAAAAAGTAATTGAAAATAAAAAAAAAATAAGTAAAAAATGAAGCCTTTAGAGCTTTACATTTTTTGATGTCTTTCTCTCATTTAAAATAAACACAAATTTAAGACCAACAATAAAAAGACTTAACAACGTATTATAAATAGGAATTTAAAAGAACAAAAAAGTTATATGGGCAACATTTTCAGCCTGATCTTAACCATATCAGACCTGTCTGCAAAAGTTACAGACAAACAGGCACTCAACTGTATTTTCCAATTGAGGGCAGACAAAAAACAAACCACAAATGAAGAAACCTATGATTTAACAATAGTAAGAACAGTAATAGCAGTAAAACCAAAAACAAAAAAAACCCAAGGCAATGCAGCTTTTCAAAGTCACATAAATCAATGCCCCTCTGCTTGCTGACAAGCTGCATAACGGGGAGATAACTGGTGGTACAGTGCTCAAGAAAGCAGCACCCTGATTCAAGCCCGTAAGTGGATATGAAATACAAAGAGCAATGTATTGATGCACTGCAACAGCAGCTTTTTGTCCAAAGGCCACCTCAGGCACAAAACCAAAACAAGGTACATTGGAAAAGGAAGCATTTAACCAAACCACTGAAATACTTGGGAAAAAACGACCAGTTTTGTAGCACATAAACAGTTCCTATCTGCAACAGAAGCTTCAAGCCTTAAAGTAAGCATAAAGCAAGAATTTTAACTTAAAATATACTGCTCACAGTCTCTGTTGTAAGCTTGGAAAGAGGCTGTCCTACAAACCCTGCCCTGACAGTCCCCACAGCCTGCATGGCCTCCACCATAGAGCTAGCATAGGGCCAAATGCACCCCCATAGGATACAGAAATTACTTCTAACCCCAGCTCTTCTAGACAAGAAGTCTCATCAGTGATTTCAACTTTGGAAGAGCTTCAGGCTCTTGGCAAATAGAAGCTGCAAGATCATGAAACCTTGTGCCAAGTGGTCTGTTGTCACCACTGGTCCATTCCAACATGAGTCTTTCTAGCCTACTGCAGTCTGGAGAGAGACATGCTCTCCCCCCGACTCTTCATATCACACAACTGTCAAGGTCTCTCTCTTTCCTGAGATCCTTCTGGGTTTAAAGCTGAAATCTATTGAGAGGGCAGTCCTCATTTTGTTAGTATTTCAAAGGCATATTGATTACTTCAAGGCTTTCCATAATCAAAAAAGAGGGTGACAGAAGGAGGGAAAATCAGGCAGATAGCTGTGAAAAGGACAACTATGGAAGACTTGGGGTCCTACTCTTATCCAAGTGCACATTTCAGGTAGTAATACTTCTGTAATCTCACACTGAGTCTCTGTTATCTTCCTTTTCACTCTGTCCTCCGACCAGCACTGCAAACGCTGGACTGTTTGGCTCCAGTTTGCTATCACTAGCCATCATCCTTCAGCCTGCCCAGGTTTTTTTCTGCCCCTCTTCTCTGACAGTCTACTGGATTGGAAGTTATTTGGGACAAGAATCCAGTTGTCAAATGCACTGATGTCTGAACAGAACCCCATGACTGCACTCAGAAATCCTAAATCAAGCAGATCCCGAACAATTAGACTAAAGCAACATTATGATTCTGAAGGTGAAGGGATATATCTGGGGCTATTTTTATTCACACGGTAACTTCTGGGCCTTTGGGTCCTATTTGTTGCTTATCTTGAAGTTCTTTGAACTAGAGGGCTAGAATACAGAAGCTTCATTTAAATTAATAAAATAATAATAATAAAAAGAGACCATCTGTAATCCCATGGCTTCCAAAACTAGGATGCTTAAAGAAATGGAAAAAAAAGTGAATACAGATGTTCACAATAATAAAAAATATACAATTTTGGAAGGTGCCTCCTCCAGAAGGAACTCGCAGCTGTTCAGTAATAATGACTGCTCATCCTTTCCTAACCCCTTTGATCTTCAGAGGCACCAATGAGACATACTACTTCAACTCAGTAGAGAAAGATCAAATATAACAGACTGTTCTTCACAATGAAAAGGTGATGAGAGCTGGATAGGTGGCCATCTGCCCAGCAGAGGAAAGGAGTCAATCAATGCCTGGCATTTTCTGTCGCCCCTTCATTTTCACCCAAATCTAGCACTGAACTCTCAGTTTCATCAGTCCATCAGTTTCTTTTCCCTCCTTCCAGGTTCTCCATGGCTTTCTGCCTTTCTTTGAAAGCAATCTGGACACTTGTTAGGGGATGTCAAATAGCAACAGATGCTTTGGAGCAGAGTCTGTGATTATTATTTATCAAAGCTAATCTCCCCCTGAAGTTACATATTGAGGTTTTACTATTATTGATCTTGGCCATTAGCCATCAAGTATTTTAATCCCTGGTGAATATAATTAACTGAACTTGACTATTGAACAACACATGATGTTACCTGCTATAGCCATCACAGGTCATAAACGCTCTACATCACATTCTTCTTCTGACCTGAAAACACAGCCTAGCTGCTGCCAGTATGGTTACATCTAGGTACCTCTTGCACAAGATCATTTGGCACCAACTTTTCAACCATGCTTACTGCCAACCACACAGGTATCATAGTTTTGCTACCCTGGAAGTAAGATTCAGTCACAATCCTGCAACTAGCTATGAGGGAACATGCAAAGCAAGCCGTAAACATCAACGTGCAACCCAAGCTGGTTAATTATAAAGCCCCAACCAGCCCAGTCTAATAAAAACTCTGTTAAAAGGTGGTTAAAAATAGACCTGCTCTTTAAATAGCCAACAGTGTCCTGTGCCCTCCTTCTCACTAATACCATTATAATCATCCTTCTAGGGATACGCAGTGTGCTCACAGGCACAAAGTCTGGCGACACTGATCCAACCAGCGCAGAGTCCTCCTCCACGCCAACAAGATGCCTGCAAAGCAGCTGTGCCATTCATCAGGAACCTGCCTCACTCAAGAGGAGGCACTAACCTGCTTTGCTGTGACCTACGGATTTTCAGCTTTACTGCTAGAATTAGGTCACCAACAGAGATAGCCAAGATTTTCCAAACTCGCCAGCTATTCTTGATTATTATGTTCAGAGGTGTCCTGGCTAAGCACCCTGCCTTTGAAAAGAAACAAGGAGGTATTTCAGGCTCCTGCAAGGCTTCTGCAGTCAGACACTGAGTAGTGGGGATGCTCTCACCCCATAATCCTTAACTGCTTCGAAAACTGCCAGGCAACAGGAAGAGCTCTCCAGTTTGAATCTACTACCGTTGAGTCCTTGCAGCCTCCCAAGGAGAAATCAAAGACATTGCACACCAGAACACAGATGAATTAGCAGGGATATATGCTGCCAACTTGTCACTTGGAAAAACACGTATCTAGTTTTCAAAATAATGAGCAGGGAACATGCTGATATCAAGAATGCATTCTGATCTGGTACTACAACTTATTTTTGTCATTAAGATATTTTTTTTAATTGCACAGATAAGCTTTGCTACTAAAAAAGTATTTTTACTGTTTGTTAAGATAGGACAGAGTTTTCCCACCCCATTCATTTCTTTTCTGAAGCTATATTCCAGTTTCCTCACCTCATGGAAGAAAATAATGATTCCTAATGAACAAATATTCTAAGAATGTGACTGTCTGGAACACTTGTTTACACAAAATCTTTTATGCCAGAAGGAAAGCATGTGCTCTTCATCTAATACCGCTTCACACTGTCAGAAATATTTAAGGAGGCATCAAATATCTAATGTACCTTTCAGGTATAGAGGGCATGCATCTGGAACAGAGGAAGCAATGCATGTAATTTCACCTTGTAAAATTGCTTTATATTTAACCTCAGACTTCCCAGGAAAAAGAACTACCAGCCAAGGTCACCATCAGATGTGTGCTTGGGAAAAAACCATTAGGAAAGACAACTTCCAGAGACCCTGGAACTATTTTTCCAATTTGATATGGATTTTTGAACAAAGAACAGTAAACTGAATTTCAGGAGTTAGCTAACATTATGCGACAAATAGTTTTCCCTCAAGTTAACTATGTATGTTACTCAGCAGGGGAACCTGAACAGAGAAGCACATTTCCCAGCACTATGACAGCAGAAGCCATGTCCCCATCTCGTGCACCCACAGGTACCAGGAAAGAGTTTTTGAAAGGAGGTACCAGAAGGTGTGAAAACACACCTTGCTTCTGCTTTACTGGTGTGACATGCTCATGCAAACTTATTGCCAACACAGTTCTTCCAAAGAGGAGCAGGGTTTATCACCTAGAAAATTAATACCATGTAAACTTCATGGGGAAAAAACACAAAAACAAAACAAACCCTCTGTTTTGCCCTTTCCCTTTAACTACCCTTGACACCTTCCTTGCATTTTCTTTCTCTATTCTGGACATGTGTGAAGGCCAAGAGATATAAAACTGCTCAAATCTCTCACAGGGAAAAAGCATGAAGTTGTCCACTTGGAAAACATTTCCTTGACCACAAAGCAAGGCAAAATGTAATAAGAGAAGAAAAATGCTTGACTTTATTTTCAGCTAAACTACAAAACTCCTAGTACTTCCAATAGGGCTCAAAAAGTCAGTATATTAAGCACAGGACGTTCTATCTAGTGCACTCTCAATCAGCTGGAGAAGATCATCACCAACCCTGCCTGGGTCAACAATGCCACAAATGGATGCCACTTTAATTCTGCTAAACCAAGAACAGCTTCAGGTGAGTAAACTAACATTTGTGAGAAGATTATCTGCCTTATGCTTGCTCTGTATCCTCCCAGCAAGAAAAGGGTCAGGATCCTACCTGGGAACAAACCAGACACTGAAAAGTTCATGTGAACAGAGAAGCACATTTCCCAGCACTATGACAGCAGAAGCCATGTCCCCATCTCGTGCACCCACAGGTACCAGGAAAGAGTTTTTGAAAGGAGGTACCAGAAGGTGTGAAAACACACCTTGCTTCTGCTTTACTGGTGTGACATGCTCATGCAAACTTATTGCCAACACAGTTCTTCCAAAGAGGAGCAGGGTTTATCACCTAGAAAATTAATACCATGTAAACTTCATGGGGAAAAAACACAAAAACAAAACAAACCCTCTGTTTTGCCCTTTCCCTTTAACTACCCTTGACACCTTCCTTGCATTTTCTTTCTCTATTCTGGACATGTGTGAAGGCCAAGAGATATAAAACTGCTCAAATCTCTCACAGGGAAAAAGCATGAAGTTGTCCACTTGGAAAACATTTCCTTGACCACAAAGCAAGGCAAAATGTAATAAGAGAAGAAAAATGCTTGACTTTATTTTCAGCTAAACTACAAAACTCCTAGTACTTCCAATAGGGCTCAAAAAGTCAGTATATTAAGCACAGGACGTTCTATCTAGTGCACTCTCAATCAGCTGGAGAAGATCATCACCAACCCTGCCTGGGTCAACAATGCCACAAATGGATGCCACTTTAATTCTGCTAAACCAAGAACAGCTTCAGGTGAGTAAACTAACATTTGTGAGAAGATTATCTGCCTTATGCTTGCTCTGTATCCTCCCAGCAAGAAAAGGGTCAGGATCCTACCTGGGAACAAACCAGACACTGAAAAGTTCATGGGTTTTTTTGGAATTTTTTTTTAAAAGAGAGAGAGTAGCTGGAACAGCTAGTCCTCTGGTTTGGTGGCAACTGGCTTGCACTTGCTCAACTATCAGGACAGTATTAACAAAATAGCCACATGAGCTTACAGAGACACCTGTAATGCACTGCACTATAATCACAGTCACACCCCTCCTTCCCTGTCATTTTGTAGTGCTAAGGACCCTCAAGGGGCCTCATGAATGTACAAAAAAAATATTTTTCACTAAAAACAGTTCACCTAGGGAGAGGCTGGGGTTGGTCTCCTCATCATGAGAGCCAAATGGCAAATCAGAAACACAGATTTGCTCACTTTCTTATGCTGTACCAGCCAGAAGCTTGCAGAATTCCCATGTACTTCCCGGCACGGAGAAGCAGAAACCATCCAGAACTGACTGTTAAACTCCCTCCACAAGCAGAAAAGGGTTATGCAGCAGACAGGACCTTTAAGTGAGAGTTGGAAGCTCTGTCTGCAGACAGCTCACATGACCTCAGGTAAATCCCTTGAGGAACTGTAGCATTCACTGCTCATCCACAAAATGGAGTTAATCCTAATTCCTTCATGGAGTACCTCACAGCTAAATCCACTCTTAGTCTTCAGGTGCTCATGTAGCTCAGCAAAGACACTGGTACATGAGGAGCCAACAGAGTAGGGCACTTTGGGAAGCTAATCCATTCAGGTTTCTCTGCTAGTTAATAATACCCGGTGTACAAGATGGCCACATTTCTCAAAATGCATCAATAACCCCTCACTGCTGCCCACCGTATGTGCAGCAAAAACTGAGAGTCTGAGAGCTCTTCTTAACTCTGTCCCGAGAAATACCCAAGATGGAATTTCAGTGAAGTTCAATGGAGTTTAGTCAGAAAAAGGACAAGATGAAGGGTGTGTTGCTGACTTTGCAATCAAGAGTCATAAAACTTTTTATTTCTTTAAAACCTTCAGTTTTTGATATCCAACTGTTAATCCTATACATCCATAAGATTATGATGTAGACCCCATGAAAAATATACCAGAGTAGCTCAGACCTCACATGATTTAAAAAAGCAAACATAAAGATACGATTAGGATGCTTTCTCTTCTTTCTCTTTTTAAAATAAATAGGTTACACTGGCTCATACATTGGTTTTATGTGGGGGACAGAAAACACTTAACTGCAAGTGCTGGGATTCAAGAATCACAGAATATCACCAGAATTGCAGAGGAGATTACAAGAGCTGGCAAGATTAATAATATTTTTCACTTTACATAACATAACATTTTTAACAAATGCTCCTTTAAAGAGAAGGGGAAAGAAAAGCCTTTAAGAAACTAAGGCAATTTGCTTTCCCTGGATGTCTGAGGGGAAGTGCAAGGCAGGACTGTGTGCACAGATCTGAGAGCCAGCTTGGATGGTTATGGAAGTCCACTGCTAACCATTTACAACATGCCCAAGCCACAGTATAATTCCCTTCCCACTCTGCTCTTTCATCACCACATGTATTTTTCTCAGAGATCACCTAGAAAAAAAACACCAAGACTCAAAAAAACTACAAGAGACACTCATGACTCCAGAGTGACTCCTTCACCTGTTTTCCTGAAGTGTATGACACCAGATACAAGATTTCTCTTCTTCTCCCCGCTTTGCAATCCCTTCACCGAAACCCATCCCCATATGTGTTTTTTCCAGTGAACACCAAGCCTGTAAGCTGCTTTTCCAAGCCAAGGAAAGTTTAAAGGAGGTCACGCCACAGAGAACAGGCTCTGCGCATTTCCTAAGAGGGTCATATTACGTAGACTATCCACCAGAGACAAAGTGTTCCCATCCGGTTTCCCACTTCTTTTGGCATCAAAGTTGCTTTTCTGGGTAGGTGAAGTGGCAAACATATGCAGTGGGGAAAGGAAGGATTATTTTTTATTCCCACTCCTCTTCCTTATCTCAGCCAGAATTGTTCAGCATGCTTCTCAGGTCTAACAGAGTGATTCCTGCTATGAAAGCTGACAACCATATGCAGCATTTGGGATTCTCCCCTTCACACATACAGAGGCACTCAACTTTGGATGGCTTTTTTACCTCTCCTAGAACACTGAAGTCTTCTTAGACATCAGGAAAAAACTTTCTAGCAGCGACAACAGTTAATCAGGGCAATAGGTTGCACTGCCTCCCTGGGCAATCCTGCCCTCAAAGGCTTTTAAGGCCACGTTAGATCAGCATCTGCCAGGAAAGGTTTAGATAGAGCTTATGCTGCCTTGGGGCAAGGGGACAGACCAAACAAGTGCTGCAGGCCCCTCTCAGCCTTCCACAGCTTCAAAAAACTCCACAGCCGTCTGAAGAGTGCAGTTTCTTGCCCTCCTTTAGGCACAGGGCTGAGCCAGCTGCAGTGGCAGCATTCCGAGTCTCGAAAGCATAGAGACTCTTCTGCCTCTCTGAGCCATGACCCTGATGACAGAGCAAAAGATTTGGTCCTGAGTGCAACAGTAGCTGCTGTGTGCAGCTGGAAAAGGGCAGTAATGCCATGTATGTGGGAGAAGGTAGGCAAAGCACAAGGGAGGATCCAGAGGCATTTGCAAGGCACTGTTTTCACTAGCGGAATGAGCCAATCCCCTGCTGTGTGGGTTGGCAAGGAAAGGGCAGGAGCAAAGCAAACACCAGGAGGGGTTGCAGGGAAGAGGAGCCCCCACCCCAAGCTGCTGAATCCAATTATATCCCAGTCACCCCAGCGAGCTTCTCTGTATGCAGTTATGCAGCTGCAAACATGGAAAAGACCAGCCAGCTCTGAACAGTGCCAGGATCCAGCCTATGAGAAACACTGGAAACAAACACAGATCAAAGGGAAACACGAAGCTGTATACACAGCTGGGGCCGTCTTCTCCAGTTAAAAAGAAATGGGCACGTAGATTATAACTGCAAGCTCTTTGTGTGTGCTTGCACGTAACTGTGTGCATCTGTGTAAATGTGAGTCCTCACCCCACATTCAGCTTCCTGACATTACGAAAATGTAGCTAATGAAAGGTACTTTCTGAGTTGTGTGGAAGGTTCCCACACAACTGGGCAAAATCAGACTGGGCAACCCACAACTCAACTCACCCTGTGGAACAAGGCCAAATAGGTGGGAATGAAAGACATAGAAGATACAAAGCAACTTCTTTTTAACCTCTCATGTTCACAAAAAACCTGCTACACAGCTACCACTTTCTGAGTAATTTATTTGAAGAATTTCACTGAGTTTCCAGAAGGAGAACACTTCCCATTTAAGGGCTGAACTTTGGCAGTGTAAAAACACAGTGATTTACCCCAGCTGTTCAACAGGTTGTGTCTTTAAGCAGCATTGGAAAGTCCCTCCTGAGAGGAAAATGTAGAAGACTTATCACCCCAAACTTCCTCAAGGTCTAGGATAGCAAGAGCAAACCTTGCTGCACAATCAAGCTTCAAGCAGAAAGAGCAGAGGAATGCACTGTAATAGCAGTTGGAAATGCTGGCAGCTGCCTGTTCTCAGGTCCTGAGACACTCATGGCTTTACCAGGCTCTTCTTCAAGGCTGGGGACAGGCATTGTATGCTACTTAGAGCTGATCTCACCTCCTGTTCTGTTCCTTTTCTCACTTGGGCTGCTCCACAGGGAGATCTACCCACCCACAAATAAGCCTCAAAATCAAGACTGGCATCAACTTCCCCTTCCTTTTCACGTATCTCCTCTGATGGGCATGTGGCATTGCCACCTTGCACACTTATAGAAGGGTCCTTGCCCTTTCCCTATAAACAAATATGCCTGCTTATTCACATGAAGAGTTGCATCTATCAAATGTCTTCCTTTCACTGTTGCATTGCTCACTGGCCTAGACAGCAAGTCGTTTGGTGCAGGAACCCTTGGCACTGCTCTCCAAATCACTATGCACAACGACAACACTGCAGAGACAAACGGGGAGGAACAAGTCCCCAACTGAAGGAGCAAGTATTCATTTGAGAGTCACTAAGAGCTGTCCTAAATGATTCAGAGGCTTTTAGATATTCCACCCTAGTTCACCAACCAGTCAACTCAGAGATAGCAGCCTGACTTCATAAGCATGACTAAGTTTTGTGCAGCTGTTTATTACCTACCATGATAAAAACCACACCCTTATCCAAACTGTTATCAGCCCAGACCATGTGTGAACCCACTGATACCATTTACAGAGTCTATGTCTAGGGAAGTAGCATTGCATTTCAAGCTCAGGCCCTGTTTTCACTGGAGGTTTCAGTGTGTAACCCTTTTTTAAATCTATTTCTGTTATGTCGCCTCCTTTCTCCCTCAACTTCTCCTGGGCAGAAACCCTGGTACAGGCAGTTACAAGATCACTATGCAACTGCTATATCCTCCTTTCTGCCTCACCTTCTATGAGCTGAACATGCTTGTTGCAGAATATCACATTCATGGCAATGCCTTCTTCATCGGTGGTTGAACTAGACGTTTTCCTTTCCAACACAAACCATTCTACAATCTTGGGTCTTAAGGTACTCTACTTAAACCCATGGGCAAAAAAGTAAGAGCAAAAAGCATCTGTCCTTTGCAGAAGCTTTTCATTTTTCTCTAAATAAGTCATGTTGCATTATGACTGTACTTGCAAAGGTAAATAATTAACAGGCAAGTGGGACAGAAAATCTTACTACACAGCTAATGGGAAGTGATGCTCAGGCAGCAACACACACATAAAGGATATCTTCAAAAGACAGCCTTTCATTTTTTTAATGAAACATCAGGCAGAAGACCTGACTCATCCTGTTGCTCTGGGATCCAGGGATTCCTCTGCATTCCTCCAGACTTGGACATATTGAAAAACCTTTATATGAAATTCAGCCTGCATCTTAGAGACTTCAGTGCCACCTCTGAAAGAGGATACTTCAATGGCACTGCAAGGATTTACCAAGAGCAAAAATAAAGAGTACCGAGCAGAGAAGATCTGTATTTCTACACAAATTCAGACTCCCAAGGCACAGAGAAAGGGAGGCAGGTAGATGACACCATCTACTGCTCTGTTCTGCCATGGCCCTGACTTAGCCCTGTCCACGTTGCACGTTGGGTTTCATGGAAGAACTCCTGATCCTTGGTTGCACATTGCCCATGTAATTGTTTTATGGTTGTCACAAGCACGGAGAGGAAACCTGCCTGCTCTGTTTGCACACAGCTATGCAAACTGTTCCGGGTGGCCAGCACTATTTCCAGCCAGGCAACAACCACAGCAACTGCAAGATGTAGCCCCCTGCTTTCATTTCCCAGACAAGGCTGTGAATGCTACACACTTGCAATATCCACCACAGCACCCAAAACAAGGGGCTAAACTGTACTGCACCGGCCCCTTCCAACCAACCACAGCAGCAAAGGCCCCTTTGTGCCCCTTTTCTTTTTTCATATGAGAGGAACGAGGGCCGCAAGACAGCACCATGCAGCACCTCTTGGACTTAGGCAACACTGACAGGGAGGACACTGAGGGAGACACTAGGAGTGAGGATTAAGTTTTGAAGGAGGCAGAGATGGGACAACGGAAACTTGTGAAGGGGGAAAAAAGCAAGCAACTATCTGGGGACATGGATCAACAAAGCAAAAGAGTGGGTCAATGCAAACTTGTTCCCATAAGGCCCATTGCTCCAGGCACTGTATGCATGCAACTCCTGGCCCGTTAAATTGGGGTGTCTAACTCTTCCCAGTCTACCTTAGCATATAAGGTTATAGGTTCTTAAAAGTTGTGATACTTTGGTAGAAATGGGCCACATACAGACAGATGAATAAGAAAGTTTCTTGCTTACATGTCCTATCCCATGATGTATTCCCTTTGGTTATCACAAGTCTGCGTGGGCTGTGTTGCTATAACACCCTCAACATATATAACATATATATCAGATATTCAGATCAGCACATGCAACTCCAGTTTCTACTCTAAGAGTACAAAGTCCTGAAACTTGCAGTTAACAGGTAATCTGTCTCAAAAATTATATTCCTGTTACCTCATCTTCTCTAAGGCAGCAACTCCCGAAGTGGCTTTTAGGTAGCAGTGCTTTCAGGCCCATGAGCAATGTTAGTCACTTGAACAAGAAAAGCTGTTGCAGCAGAATATCTGCCTCTCAGCATTTCAACCAACAGCACCCCAGGAAATGCAAAAAAAAACCCCAAAATATAACAAAACAAAAAACAAGCCTGCAAAGTCTCCAGATACATTTGAGAGAGATACGACAAGTAGAGAGCCCTGACACGGCTGAAAACTGAGCCAGGGAAGTTGAATGCCTGAGCTCTTACCTAGGGCCAGATTATTCCCTGATCCAATCTCACTGATTACAGAGGGAATTTGTCCACTCTTTGATTTTTTTCAGGCCAGCCATAAAAATACCTAACTGGAGAGGGATCAGCCTGAAAAAAAAAACCTGTGGCAATACACACAAGTAGAAATTTGAGAACACAAGTTTGGAAAGAGATTGAAGAACCAAAGCTGGCAATGATGCACTCCAAATTAGATACCATCTAAGTACATTGGACTGCTTTCATTACACATCCCCAGCAGCTACTAAACCCCCTCTTGGCTCCCTGAAAACAGTAAGCAACCAGTAACACACCATTTGATACCTCTCCTATTCACTACTCTGGAAATCTTCAGTATAGGACACTGAATGCAAGATCACAGCCAGTAAGTGGTTAAGACCTGATTGCAGAGCGTGTTTCTTTCTAAGGTGGGGGCTTCCTGTAAAATCTCCCTTCTGGAAGGCAAGACAATGAGAGGATTCTCAGCATCAGACCATTACAGCAAGGCCAAGCAGACTGTGCTGAGAGCTCTTTCAACATCATGGGAAGAAAACACATCAGAAAGTGTCCCTAAAACACAGCTGAAAAGGGCTTAGTGATAAATATGTTTCCCAAAAGTGGCCTATAGCAGTGGTTTTATTGTGCAGTGTTGTTGAAACAAAAATGTTTTGCTTTGCGATAGTTTATCCTAAATAGCAGAATTGTTCTTTTTCCTCATCTTTCTCCAGCTGCTATTGGATTCATAAGAGAGGTGCAGAAATATGGGAGCAGAAAGAAAGACAGGCATGCATTCATTCTTCATTACATCACTTGGAATTAAAAAATAAAATCATATTGAAACTAGAAATTCCAAAATGAGCAGCACTAAAGGACTTCCAACAAAATGAGGATTATTTTGTTTCATTTGAATTTTTTGGCTGGGAGACTTAACTGTCCCTTTTCAGCAGTTTTATTCAGAGTTCAAAATGTCCCACTGCAAAGGCAATATGAAACAAAGCCTTTGCAGACTCAGTTGTAAGTGAATCAAAACACTGCTTCTGCTCAAGAAGGCACATCCCTTGAGCAAACGTGGTGTCAGCCAAAGAGACCAATCCCAGCTTTACAGCACCTGACTGGCGAGTTTGTGGAGCAATGCAACAAAACCACCACCATACTGCAAAGGGCAACCTGACACTGAACAAGGATGACTGAGCCTAAAAGTACCCAGAAAAAACATCTCTGCACTAGCCTTTCTTCAAATGCCACAGACTTCACTCTCTCCAGGTAAAGTAAAACCAGGCACAGCAGTGTCAGAAGTTACCCAGATCTCCTAAACTAAAAGAACATGTTTGAGCTTAGCTTACAATTGTTAGGCCCAGCTGAAAGCACAGGTACTTGTCATCCCAGCAACAGAGTCGAAGACAGCTAGCTACCTCCATCTCTTGTTCTAAACTGGCCACAGAGACAGGAGAGTTTAGCATGTTTGGACCTTTGGATTTGTCAAAGAAAGAAGCACGCTCAGCTGTGTTGGACATGGCTTGACTGCGGCAGGGAACATCATAGGTTCCAAGTTTTATTAATGAGGAAAACAATATGTACTGTCAACATTTGCTACACAAAGTTAAGATGAAAACAAAGCCCACTACAGAGAACAAATGAAATTTACTGGATTAGTTTCTTGTTCCAGCTCTCCTGATGAATAGCACTGAACTCAACACCACATTGATTAGTTGGTTCAAGACAAACACTGATCAGATTGCCTTGGCAAGCATATATAGCACTACAAAAGCACAATCATCCATCTCTATTCAGAGTAGCAAGGATTCACTATACTTTCATTTCCCTTCCCTCTATCTTTCCCAGCCTAGACAGCATGTCTGCCCTATGTTAAATGCCTGCCCCTCCTTTCACATTTTGCTAACAGATGCAGTCAAGCTCCTGTTCTAAAGAAACAAAACCAAACTGTGCCACTGCTGTGGAGTTTCAGAAGCCCCCATGTTTCAGTGCAAGATGTCGCAAGCCAGAATCGGGGGGCTTATGTGGGGAAGAAAAGAACAGTTTCCCACACAAGCTGACCTAGGTCATGGTTTTCTCCTAAGCGTTCAGTAGGGTTTTTCCTTTGTTTCATCAACTACTTCACATATGCAACCTAGCATTACAGTCAGCTCTGCATGAGAAACCATTCCAGAGAAACACTCCGCAATAAGCAGTCTCTCATGTTAAAAAGAGCACGGGTGGGGAATCACAGGAGATAGAAGGGGGATGTTGGTAAGAGTCAAGCTAAAGAACACAGTACTTGCTCATTGCTATGTGTTTGTCTTCACTTTGTTTCTGGTCATCTCAAAAAGATATCAGAGAGAAAGGATCTTGCACCACTTTGTTCTCTGCTTTTACACTAAAAAAAAACTCTTTAGCAACTTAGTTTAGAAGGAGTTTTGTCTTCTTCAGACTTTGTCCTTTTTCATTTTAACTCAGGTATTTTTGCAGAGCCACAAATTCTGTGAGATCTTCAGAAAATTCTAATTTCAGTGATTCTCCCAAGGTCTCTCTCCTCCTCAGATCTATCTTTTGTTTGAACTAAATTATCATTACTGTAAGAAAAATCTGCCCTAATAATTATATACTGAAGTTTTATTTTCCTCCTTTCTACTGTACTACAGTGCAATCATTACCAAAACCAAACAGACCAATCTAAGCTGTACAGGAAAACTTTTGGTTTATTATATTGGTTTTTTTTAATTTGATCAATAACTTTACAAACATATTTTTCTATGAAGAGAGGCAATATTTCTGACAGACACCACCACCGTGTTGGTCAACCAGATCTGCCACTTCACAGAGCAACAGGAAAGCCATCTCAGTGCTGTGTAGCTTCCTGTAATACCACACTGACCACATCCTTCCAAAACTGGTGTCTCTCTGAAATGTTCACAGCCAGCAGTTAATTCTGCTATCGGTGTAACACACACCATTTAACTTGAGCCTGAACTGTATTTATTATCCTTTTTTGAGAAAACATTACACATAAAAATTCCTCTTTCAATCACTTGTTTTACCATGTTTTCTATTAGAAAATTATGGGATGTTGCTTACAAATGAGATTTTTTTGGTAGGTGTGTTTAAGGACTAAAAGGTATTATTTTAGTTATGCCTTGCAGCAGATGAGAAGCAGAATACTGGTTTCTTGTTTAAATGCAAGCTATGATTCATCCTGGGCAGAGATAAACTGAAACACATACCCATTAAATAAGAAACACAATTTTCCAACAGGAGGATTAATGACAGATAATAACTATAAATTAACTTTAATCTTTTATAAATCAAACAAAGCCCCTTATATAAACGTCGCTACAATCTTTTCAGATAAAAAAACCCAAATCAAAATAGAAACAGAAGTCACTTAAATATTACAGCTAATATTTGGTACCAAATCAAACAGCTCCTTAACAGAACCACTGGAGTGTTTATGAAATATTTCAAGACTAAGAAAAGGAGTGAAGGCTGAATAATCACTTTATATATATATATATTATTAATTACTTTTCAATATCAAAGGGGTAAAAGATTCTTAATCCTCATACAGTGGAACATCAACAGCTCTGCAATATTGATTCCAGGTTAAATCACATATTCAAAGAGGAGAAGGAGAGCATTTTGTTTTTCTACTGTTCTCTTGCTACTGCTTGAAAGAAACTGCATAATTGTAGAATGGGTTAAAACAAAATGTAACTGAACATAAGAAGGCTGCTGTTCACAGACAAGGAGGGAAAAACCAGAGTCAGAGATCTAATAGTGGACAATTTTGAAAATTATAGTGTGTGTCAATAACAGAGATAACAGTGAGATTCAAAAGGAATAATCTCAAATAATAGGGAAAATGAGCACCTGCCAGCCACAAAGCCATTAGTATCAGGGCTTTTATCTTTACAACAGTTAAGTCTGGAGACACTGACAAACTTAACGATACAGCAAATAAAACATGGTGAAAATCTAACTGGGAAGCAATCCCCTCCACTCAGAAAACACTGCTGCGGAGTTTGAAAATAAATGCTTCCAGTATGAAACTCACTGTCCAAATTGCTGGCAATAAGCACTGCAAACCCAGCACAGGCCTAGCTGGGTTTGCAGATGTGTGCAGGGGACCAGGCCATGGCACGTGCATTAAGGGACAGACAATCCCAAACCAGAAGCAGTGGGCTTCTGACAGACGATCCCAGTTGTAGCAGTTTGCCTGAACAGACCACCCAATGTGATCAAATGGGTGCCCTTCCCAGACAGCTGAAAATCAAGGGCTTGTAAAACCAGGTCTGAGACACAGTCCTGGAATACAGTGCCTCAGAATGGGAAGTCCTGGAGGGGAGACCTTACTGAGAAGTCTGATGGTTTGGAGCCTTTAATCTAGAATAGGTAGGGACTAGGGAGCATAACTGAGATGGAAGAGCCAATCCTCGTGATATTTCCACCCCAGGTTAGTATTACTGTCCTCAGTAAGACAGAGAATCAAAGCAGGAGCTTCCTCAGCTCAGAGCTGGTACTGGGCATATCCTAAACCTAGCAATACCTGCCAGTCCTTAGCTGGACACTAAGTATGTAATGCCAGCTGCTGAGATCTCACCCACAGAGAGTCCTAAGCCTCACTGCCTGTCTCACAAGCCTGAGAAAAAGATGGTCACATATCCATGTAGACTTGGCCTATGTGAGAGGACCAGGTTGGTACAGGCAAAGATGGAGACTACTCTGCTATACAGCTGTACTGAGGGTAAGCAGTGTTTGCAGTAACAATTAGATATGCAAATAAGCACATTGAAAATTAGTGACGGTTTACTGTTGTCATGGAGAAAAAAGTCCCCTCTATTCTGGGTCAGACCCAAGCATTGCATTTTCTTTCCCTCATTGGCAAACAAAACCGTAGAGAGCAGCGGAAAACCCAGGATCCAACACAGCTCAACCTGAGACTGGAAAGATTGAGTCCTGGGGAAGAACATAATCCAAAGGAAAAACCTCTCCAAATCACCCCAGAAAAACAGGACAATGATAACTCTGTAGCTCATCAAAGCTACCAGGAGGAACAAGCACAGCCTGGAAGAAAACATCCACACCATGCAAAGGCCAAGCTGCTCCGGAGCACTGCTGCAGCCAGGGGGAGGCAGACGTGGGGGAAACCAAGGGCAACATGATGCATGAGATACTCAGCTCCAATTCCCTTCAAGTTACATGGAAAGACCTTGTCTGAATGAAAATACGCACTTGGCTTGAAGCCTCTGTGCATCTTTGGCCAAACTTATAGTCCTCCCAACTCTTGTTAAATAATGGCTGCTAAGAAGGAAGAGGAGGCAATGAAATTATTAAGACTCAGCTTTCCAGCCTGGGGCTTTCCTCACGAAGCAGCTGGCCAGAGCATTGCCTTTGTTCCAGCAGCCACAAAAAACCACAGACACCCCCCACCACCCCCCTTAAAATCCCACAGAAGGACCAAGATAAGTTTCTAATGGAAACCCTGACAAAACCTTAACTATAGCATCCTGAATGGAAGGCGATAATCTGATCTGTGTGTGAACTAGCTCCCCATGTCTCAATGGTATTTATCTTGCTTTAACTTCTGTTACAAAAGGCTTGAGTCACATAGCAGATCCAGCCAAGTAACAAACCTGCAAGGCTTGCTAAAACTCCAGATTCAAGGATAAACAGGCATAATCCTAAAGCAGGTTAGAAGAGAGAGTCTGCACAGGAGCACTGGTAGCCAGACCTCTGAGCCTCTGGACACGGGTATTTTCTACTGCACTGCAGAGATTATCCCAGGGATGGGAGTGAGAGGGTGCAGAGCACAGGGCTCTGCCCTTCGGTTCATGCTAACATGTATTACCCAGGGCCCAAGAAACCTGATCCCGTAGCAACCTCATGTATGGAAAGTGCCCCAATCAGATTTCACTGTGTCAGGAGAAGAACAGTATTTACTCTGCATACAGATTAGTCACAAAACTGGGTCACTTCTTGCCTTTTCAGAGAAAGAGAGAGAAAGAAAAAAAAAGAACAACGAAAAACAAAGCTTCTTTTTCAGATCTTTTTGTGTCTTCCCTCCCTGACTTTTAAAACGACATGATCCAGTGTGGCCATTCACAGCTGTCTAAGCTGATCAAACAGCACCTTGCATGTGTAAGGTTAAAGCACATTACACTCACTAGGCTTGCATTTCTTAGAATTCAGCTCATTAGCTACTTACCGGTTCTTCTCTAGTTCGTTGTGCGTAGACCTGGAAGAGAAACAAAAATTTGGATTAGCCACCTTTGACCTCTCAGCACCAAAGTTCAGTCACTGCAAGATGTGCACATCCCCACAGTACATCACAGCATAAAGCCGACCAACTACATACATTAAAATCTATAGCTATAACCTCAGTCTCCCTGCTGAAAAGAGATTCCTCCCCTCCGGTATTTACCTGCTACATGCAAAGTTGGCACTCTTACTGGTGCTACAAAAAATGTTCTCCAGAGACTTAAATGCACACAAAATCCCAAAGAGAAGCAA
Source organism: Chaetura pelagica (assembly GCF_000747805.2). Lineage (NCBI taxonomy): Eukaryota > Metazoa > Chordata > Aves > Apodiformes > Apodidae > Chaetura > Chaetura pelagica. The sequence goes on along the minus strand of NW_009952362.1, from coordinate 2,298,906 downwards.
ATATTAGAAGAGGGGTGCAGAGTCAGCCATTTCCAGACTACTTCTGGCTCTGCCACCAACTCACTACAGGACTGCAGTTACATTTCTTTGTGGTTTAGTTTTTCCTATAAAAATATTGGTATCATCTGCAAACAAAAGAGCTCATGGAATACTCATTTATGCACATCAAACACAGGGGAACCTTCCAGCAGAATTGGGTCTGTAAGGACAAGCCCTGGAGCCCTCCAGCAGTCACATGCTAGATTTAGCAAACTTAGTAGAACTCCAGATACAGCCAGCACTTGGGCACGAAAGCGGATGACCAGCACTGCCATGTTTGCAAACATCAGCAGCACTGAGCAGCACTTTAAGGATGCCTGGAAGCCCCTCAGGGATTGAAGCAGCACTGCTACAGCAGTAGCTTGCAGGGAAGCAAGTGACCCATAAAGTGGCACTGTGACCACTTGACAAAGGAGAGGGCTCTGTCTTTATACCTGCCCACCACTCAGAGCACACTGCCAGAACTCCGAATTTAGCGCTCGCAGCTTGAAAATGAGACCAAGTAGAAACAAAGGGAAACAGGCAAGCTCGTTCTCCTTGTCTCTGTGATGAAAGCAAGAGTGTCAAAAAAAGCTTAGAGCCTTTCACGATTTCTAATCTAACGATGTTATTAGTAACCCAGGTAAGAGTGCTGAGGATTATTTAAGAAGGATAGCCATTTATCCCACACTTCTCTTTAACAGAAGGTCACCTTAAAATAAGAGTAAAAGGAGACTGAGAGCTTAATAAAAAGGATCTATTTTCTGTAATTTGGCATCACATTTCTTCCGGAGCTCTGAGAAGATTATCCTCTATCCCCCATCTGGAGAATCCCACAGAGAATTCTACAATTAGGGAACTGAATGGAGGATGTGCTCCAAGGGAAACCCTGACATAATTAAATGCTTCTCCAAAAAAAAAAAAAAATGAAGGGAGGAGGAGCACTGCTGAACAGGTGTTAGAGCTTCATTGAAGACAACGAATAAACCACAGACGTCTGTTAAAAACAAGGTGAATGAATCTTCGCTAGCCATGGCTGAGAGCTGCAGGTGGCCAGAGGGAAAACAAAACTTTACCATGTCTCTGTGCAAGGTACCCTGTGCTGCAGAATATGGGATACCCTAAAGGCAAGGCACACTTCAGCCAAACCCCTGAAATGGAGGAAACTCCCAAAATAAGAGGATCTCTTAAGTCTGGTTCCCAGAAATCAGAGACATGAACATAACATTTAGTCCAGAAAGTCTCCCAAAACAAACCCACAATCTCCAGAGTCTAAACCAGCAAAACCACCAGAGCTGAGCTGGGGCCCTTTTAAAACCACTGCCTATATGTTATTTGGAACATGCTTATTATTCTTATTTACCGTGTGTTCCTGCAGGAGATTTTGCACTCTTCTTGGTTATGACATTAGCAGTTATAAAGCCAGAGATATGCAATGGCTTGAATTCCTGTGTTATATTGAGCCAATTATCAAGGCCAGCACTGAAAGAACAAAGTTTGGCCCACTGCTGTGAACAAAATTAAACCAGCAGGTTCTCCTTACTCCTCTCACAGGAGACTCTTTATTACCTATCTGCCTTCTGACGAACAAGACAACTGAGAGGGGTCACAGGCTTTTCACCAAGTCAGGAAATATATGCTGTGACTTTTAAGCATACCAGTGGCAAGGGAAAAACCGAACCCCAACCCCCCCCACACACCTTCCCACTGAAGCTGAATGCAAAGGAAAGAACCTCAGCAATGCTGGATGAATCCTATGGGGATGTTACTTCTCTTACCTGTCTGTGTTTTGGGGACATTTGGAAAAGTTTTAACAGAATATGGGATACCCTAAAGGCAAGGCACACTTCAGCCAAACCCCTGAAATGGAGGAAACTCCCAAAATAAGAGGATCTCTTAAGTCTGGTTCCCAGAAATCAGAGACATGAACATAACATTTAGTCCAGAAAGTCTCCCAAAACAAACCCACAATCTCCAGAGTCTAAACCAGCAAAATCGCTTTGTCCAGGCAACTTGGATGCAAATTTAACCCACCAGAGCTGAGCTGGGGCCCTTTTAAAACCACTGCCTATATGTTATTTGGAACATGCTTATTATTCTTATTTACCGTGTGTTCCTGCAGGAGATTTTGCACTCTTCTTGGTTATGACATTAGCAGTTATAAAGCCAGAGATATGCAATGGCTTGAATTCCTGTGTTATATTGAGCCAATTATCAAGGCCAGCACTGAAAGAACAAAGTTTGGCCCACTGCTGTGAACAAAATTAAACCAGCAGGTTCTCCTTACTCCTCTCACAGGAGACTCTTTATTACCTATCTGCCTTCTGACGAACAAGACAACTGAGAGGGGTCACAGGCTTTTCACCAAGTCAGGAAATATATGCTGTGACTTTTAAGCATACCAGTGGCAAGGGAAAAACCGAACCCCAACCCCCCCCACACACCTTCCCACTGAAGCTGAATGCAAAGGAAAGAACCTCAGCAATGCTGGATGAATCCTATGGGGATGTTACTTCTCTTACCTGTCTGTGTTTTGGGGACATTTGGAAAAGTTTTAACTTTTTATATAATTTATATTTAGGAAAAAAACCCCACTACTACCACTCCCGAACTCTTATTTTCTGTCCCAGTTTCCCTTTGCTTGAAAATGAATACATAAAAATAAACACCTCTTTTTTCTGTTCATAATTAATTTAATTTCATTTTCTGTAGCTCCTGATCTAGAGATTACTTTTCTCCCCTCGTCTCTGGGCTGCACATGCTACTAAGATTTATTTGGAGTAAACAAGGACAGTGTTGTCACTGAAGTGGAAAAAAAAATCCAGGAACCTCTACTGAAACTACATTCAGAAAAAAAAAATATTTTAAGTAGGTACAGAGACAAAGGTAACTAGTCCTCTTTAACTGAGCTGGTCTCATCATCATCAACTGAGAACCTAGAGAGTACCACCAGACTGAAATCAAAGCTCCCTCCTTGTAAGCCAGCACCAGCTTTTTGACAGGTACAGGATGAACACCACAGCTGTAAACTGTTGCAGCACTCAGGGAACATTTCAGGGTTACCTGGAACACTCTACATTTACAGCAGCCAGGAACTGGTGCATTCACTGAGATGCTGCTTTGCTGCTGCCCAGAGTCAGTCATGGACTGCATCACCCAGGGAAATAAGGACACTGTGTTGAGCATGGACCACAAACAAGAGGAGCTCACATCCATGCTACCAGGTGGACAGGGCACGCAGGACCTTGCCCCCACCTACAAAGCTGAAACCACAGCCATGCAAGCACAGACATGTTCAGAGAGGAAAACAAAAGACCAAGCACACTTACAGGCGCTGCTCAAAACCTCAGCTGCGATTTAAAACTAGCTCAAGCACAAACTGTCTGCAGGGCTCTCATTTAAAAGTCAGGTTTCTATAACAGTCAATCCTTTAACAATAAATTTAAAACATCCAAACAGATAACTACCCCTAAAAACAGAAGGAATACTATATTAGGAGGAGGATCCTGCTGACTACATTTTGAAAGCAGCTCAAGATCAAGAAAGAGTTTGAGAAGCTTAACATAAAGGAGCCAAGCAAACAGTAACAAAAAAACAGTGGAGCAGTGCACATCCCAAATTTAAACAACAAAAAGCTGGAAGAGGAGAAACTGAAGTTTATCCCTCTTTACCCCAGATACCTGAAACTGCATACAAAACAGGAACAAAGAGGGAAGCAGCAGTCGTCACTCACTCTAATTTAAGGCACTGCAACTACCTTTTTGTGATGCTGCCTGCAACCTTGCAATCCAGCATTGCAACAAAGTGTTGCTGAAAGATCAGGCTATGCTGTATTCCCCCGGTGAATGAGACATTGAAAATAATTTATTACTTTATCCCATTTTCTTTACTTAAATAAAATTCCTCCTACTATGATAGAGGCAGCCAAACTTTCCCCGACTACAGGTAAGCCAACAAAACAACCTGAGTCAGGCAGAAACAAGCTCTAAAGAGCAATTAATTCATTTATCATTGGATTTTTTTACTGTAATTAAAATCACAAAGCTGCCACATGACATTAAACACAGCTGACCTTTCTGGTTTACACATTTGATATTGATAAATAGCCCAACAAATGCATTTGCAGCATATCTGCATTTTGGTTAGACTTCTTAGTAAGGTAACTTCTACTGGGAAAACACAGCAATTGTTCTGTGTAATACACAGGTGGCATTTAGGCCCAATGACCCTGTCATCTCCTTGTCCCTGGTCACTCTCTTGTCTGTATCTGGCACCAGTCCCTGGCTCCAGAGGAGGCTAGGACTCTAAGAGCTCCATCTCCACCACAAAAGAGATACTGGTGGCTCCAGAGATGGTACTGGCCATACGTACTGCCACAAAAAGGGAAGAATAAAAATAACTTCTCCCAATACATGCCAACACAGAGCCAGTGCTTCTCCAGATTCACTCACCCTACTCAGCTTTAGCAAGAGATTAAATGAGGAGAGGAAAATTCCATCAGCTCCTGCTAACTAAGGCACAGTTACCTCAATCACATATAGCAAAACATTAAGAACATCCACACAAAGACCAGGCCAATTGCTTTCTGTCTTTCTTCACTTGGGTTACCCCCACTCTGCTGCTTATGCATCATCACCCCACATACTATCTTGTTCTTTTTCATTTACAGACCTTCCCCACCTCCTGGCTGTTGACACCCACTCACTTGGCCACCAATTCCCCTGCAGAAAATGCCTTCTTCCATTCCCCAAGCCAAGGTAACTACCCCTCTGGAACCAGTGAACTACATTATTGCTTTCTCTTTTATACAAGTTCTTCCTCAGAAACTACTCCTGTTGGAAAGAGCCAAACGATGAAACAAAAATTAAAAGGATGATGAACAGGTTTTTTTCCATTTTAAATCCAATGATGTCCACAAAATAAAACCTATTCAGTAAAGAGTCCCAGTGTTCTGTCACAGTTCAAGCACCAGTGGATCAACACCATAAGTAGTCTGTGAAACTAACTGCCCAAGCCAGTCTGGGAAGTCTACGGAGAAGTTCCAAAAGCAGTGGTGTGTGAGCCTTTCAGCCCAATACTAAGACAAATGACAGCTGTGCAAGCATCAAATGCTCAAGTACTGTGTTTCCAAGGGAGCTGTGAACCCCTCTCACCTCTAGGAGGTCCAGGAGCCTGGCTCTCAAAGGGCTGCACAGAAGTCTTGGAACACAGCAGCTTATGGTACTCAACACTGACAAGAGCTCCAACAGTAGAGTGGAATGCAGCTGAACAGGAAATAGCATAGCTGGAGCAGAAATCCTGGTGCTGCCATCCTTATGCCCTTTGCAAGTACCAGCCTCGTGTCTAACAGGAGCCTCACCTCAGCCTTGCATATCAGCAAATCTACTGGAACATTTCCTTTCAATCAACACTAAAGACAAAAGTTATCTTAGTCATTACTATCCCATGGTTTCCCTAAACTGTCTGGCCTTGAGGTGCAGATAAATGCTTCCACACAAATGTTTGAACTGAGGAGAGAGAACAGGTTGTTTCACCTTCTCACGGATGCCAATGGAGATGCACCAGATTAACCTGGCTCCAAACTCTCACTAGAGTTTCTGTCACTCTTAGATGGACAGGGTATCGGATTCCTCTCACGGCTCTGATCAGAGATGTTTTCCCAGGATCAAGCCAGACCTCTTCAAAAGTTCACATTCTCGATCTCCAACAGAGAAGGACATGTTGGCATATGTTCATATTTGTTCATCTTTGGAAAAGGAGAAATGGCCCCACAACTTCTTTTCAGCAAAACGAGCGGAAGAGAGCGCCTCAGTGTGCTTCACGACTGCAGAAAGTAACTTACCCCAGGTTTTCTCCACAGCCTCCTGCAACACTCAGTCAAAAACAACTTTTAAAGGTACATTGCACATATCCCTTCAAGAAGTAGATGTCTTCAAAGCCATCTACTGTATTTACACAGCCCCTCGCAGTCTGATACCTGCTTCCCTGAACTGTCATTTTTATTTGCAACACTTCAGAAATTAACCTGAGACCCTACGTGCAGAGGCTGGTGGTAGCCCCAAGTGCTAGGGAAAAACTGCCCTCTTTCATACACTCCCTCACACAGAGCCTTGCATGGCCCAGAGGAACCACGTTTGCTGAACAAGCAGCTATTCAGTATTTTGTTTTCTCCTCATTGTTCAACACGTGGCCTCAAGCCAAGCCCTGCTCTGAATACAGAACTGGTGGTTTCCTTACAGGCTTTTCAACAGGCCCACCGAGAGCAGCAGCTAGGCAGCTCCCAAGCACATTTGCTGTCAAGCATCCTCGCCTTCCAAACTGGAAGCTAAGAACAGGGAAAGGGGAGTT
>NW_009952362.1:2290575-2292414 GCF_000747805.2 Chaetura pelagica | reverse complement strand
GGGAAAGAGGATTTGAAGATTTTTGTCCCTCCGGGCATCCCTGTGAAGACCCCCAAGGGCCTGGTTTTCTGGGCCACTTTACACATTGAAAGCACAACTCCCATTGGTGCTCGTTGCAGCTGTGCATCATCAGCACTTCCGCAGCTCAGAGCCCAGGCTCTTATCTTGAAAAAAATCACAGCATGAGGAACAGACTATTTGGGGGTCTCCTATGACAAGCTGCACTGAAAGGGACTTGCTGAATGTACACAGAGCTGCTGACAGGGGCCAGGAGAGAAGCGAGTTCTCCAATGTGCTATACACTGCTCCACTCGGCTGTCTTCAAATTCTGTGACAAGTGAGCAGAAGTACTACAGAAACCACCTCCTTCCCTTTCCAGCCCACAGTTAACCACATCAGAAGGGGCTCATGTACACACACAGATACAAAGGCTGATGTATGTTTATTTTGGGAGGCATCATTTTAGTGGAGAAACCTTAGACCACCTCCCTTGGACATGCAGCAGCTAACATCTTCTATAATGACTGAGAACTTGACCAAATTCAGGTAGATTCTCACAGGTCAGGAAAAAGTATATTCTTTGCCTTTACCAAGCTAAGATTCCTGTCTAAGGTCCATGACACAATGGAGTTTGAGCTTCCTGTAAAAAGCTTCTTGACTTTTTCTTTCTTTTTTTTTTTTTTTTTGTAATATACTGACAAAATTATATTTCTCAGGATCTGGTGAGGAGAAATGTCAGGTGGCTTCACTATGTCACCTTCAAGCTCCCCCAGGAACACAGAAGAGAAGGGCACAGAATGAGGACAGCAAAATACAGACATTTTCTCACACTAATGTCAGATGTGTCCTGTCCATGAGGTCTCTACCAATTGTTGCCTGGGAAGGACAACCTCCCTACACAATCATCATGAACAGAAGACCTTTCAAAGCAAAAGCAATTATTTAGGTAGAACTAGGCGCAGATTTTACCTGTCTCCTGCTAACATCTCAATATCTCTGCTAACAAAATTTTCACTGTTGAATATTCAAATGTGTTACAGAGCAGGGTAAGGCCTGACAATACAGGAGGCTCTATGCAGTCCCTCCTTTGTGGACCTCCAGCAGGCTGCATGAGACTCACTGCATGGTCAGAGACTCAGTGTCTTCCAAGGTCCCACTAGCATCATAGCTGCTAGTGCCTGCACAGAAGAGAGACTGCAGTGATTCACAGAAAGAGAACAAAGGCACAGGAGGCAATTTTCTCTACCTAGAAAACTTAGGATCATAAGTCTCATCATCTTTCAAACAGCCACAAGCTCTAAAGCACCAATTCTGTTTCCTGAAAACAGCATTAGAAAAATGTGTGCATTACCCCAATGTACAGATGGTGGGAACCATATAATGTACAGATGGTAGGACCCATGTAGGTCATCTGACGTGCCCAGATCTTGCAGCCTTTCAGCAGCAGACTCGGGAAAAGATCCAAGGGCCCAGCATGCCAGCCCTTTGCCCTATACTGTGCTTCTTCCCACACATAACATTACCCTTTGGAGGAAGATGGTCACATCCAGAAATAGCCTTAGCAATGTCAACTGCAGAGCAGCAGCCTGTTTGGGGAACATGTACTTCTCTGCCATACTCATCTTCTGACCTACAGAAAGTGCCTTCAGATGCACTGAGGAAAATGAGACTTCTTGACTAAACGCCACCTGACTGAAACGCACTTTGTTTGAAAAGAGACTGATGGCATTTGTATGGCTGTGGGCCAGGCCAGACTTTCTTCACTTTTATTTAGACTTGTTAGTTATCGCTCATGTTACAACTATATTGCTGCAATACTGCGCCTGGAGATGGGGGGGG
>NW_009952362.1:2281554-2290504 GCF_000747805.2 Chaetura pelagica | reverse complement strand
GGGGGGGAAATACACTTGAAAATACATCAATGCCACTGTTAGCTACACACTGTATTAGGGAAACTGAGGCAAAAAGACTTACACAGGCTGTGACAGTATCAGGAAGAGAACCCAGATTTCCTGATGTCTGGGATTATATTCTGTCAACGGGAACACACTTACCTAGCATCTAGGAGATCCATGAAAAAGGAAGGCTGAGAAAAACAGAAGAGCTCTGATTTCTTCTGTTCTTACAGTACTGGCTCACAAGCAGCAGCAACTAAGGTGAAGGCAGAGAGGTGGCTACCTCCCACTGCTCCCAGATGGCCAAGCTACTTGTGAAACAGTTCATGAACTGCTGCAGTTTGTAGCCTAACTGTCGAAAGGCAAATGAGAACGGGTGCCATGTTATCTTACAGTATCTATACATTGGTTTACAGCTGCCCAAACACCTGGGCAATGAAGACTGCAGTAACAGCCTCAACAGCAATTCCAATGTCATCTGTCCCTTCCTGGAACTTCTCCCTTCTTCGTGGTGTAACAGATGGAAGGAGATAAATGAAAACTATTTAGAAAATAATCAACTTATTTATGCAGAGGCACTTTAATCAAAACTGAAGCAAAAGAATTGCTATCAGTCCACATGCTTGCTTGTTACAGAGCAAGCATGCAAAGTATAAATAAGTAATTACGATAATGTGGAAATCATCTAGGCTGCTTCACACTGGATTCATAAAGCAACAGAACTGAAGTGAAATCAGTTTTACTTCAGAGAATGGAAGTACAGTAGGGACCACAGAAATGAGACATGGGAATATATCCAGCAGGATGGAAAAAGCAGGCCTGTTCCCTCTGAGCTGATCAACAAGGCAGTGTCTCATAGAGAAGAGATTCAGGCAAAGGCCAGCCAAGTGCACAGCCCCAGAGACCCACAGCCCCTGATCAAGAGAGCCCAAAATAGTCAACAAAAACAAATCCTATCTTTGTTGGTTCAAAGGGGCAGGGAGTAGGAGCCAACACTCAAGAGGAGAACAAACAGAAGCCAGTCTTTGAATTTAGGCAGAAGTTTGTTAGGAGGGGTCAGGAGATGATCAACAGCAGGAACTTCAACGACCAAGACAATTACTTTAGCAGTGTGGCACAGGCTGCTCTGCTTGGGTCAGAAGAGAAATGAATTTGAAAGCTCAACCAGGAGTGAGAAAGGAAAGTCAGTCTTACCTACAAACAGGGGAGCAGATGGAAACAATGCTATGGGTGAAAGCATGAAGGATAAATCCCTGCATGTGTTGTGGATGCAGCATTACACAGAGAACATACAAAAAGGGTACAAACATGGTGAGAGGGGAAAAAAAGCCCAAACCATCTGACAAACAAAGAATACTACTTAAACCAGGGAATTGGCTGTACGCTGAATATAATGCGAAGAGAAAATGAAGGAACTCCAGGCTGATGAGATGACCAGATTTGGCCCAAATATCCTCCCTACCATCCCAAGGCACCAAATCTCTCTAGGAGCTGGGGCTGACAACCTTCACATTTCAAAAGGCCCTAAGCACCAAAATCCAATGTTTCTTGTCACTGCACCATCACCGCTATCAGTGATGAAAACCAGCCCATGGCAGTTGCAGCACAGCTCCACCTGAGCTGAGTGCTGCAACACGAACAGCATTAGCCCTGACTAACAGTCCCACTGCTGCAAAACAGCATCCTCCTGTAGAGGTTTTCCCCAGAATCTCAGAGGACAAAGAGATGATGAGCCTTCAGCCACAGAGAGCAACAATTCACAGCAGAGAGATGCTGCAGCAGTCAATTACAGCTAAGTTTCAGGTAACATCAATGACTGGACCTGCTTCTAATTTACACAAAGGCCTCTCATGCAACTCGGACAGTCTGAAGAGACAAGGAATTACATTTCACACCTACTGAAGGTTATGAAAGCATAAAAACAGCCAGAATTATGGGCTTCTGCATAGACTTGCTGCCACACAGATCTCTCTATGCATGGCTATATAACTAATACACAAAGGAAAGCAGGAACTGCAGCTCCACAGGATAATCCCACTTGAAGGCTAAAAAATAAACAGGGTGACAAAGTAGAACACTTTGGGATCCCCCATGGAAACTGCTGTATCAGCCCTAGTGCTTTTGGAGGCCTCATTCCTCACTAAGAAGTAGGGTTTATGCTTCTCATGCCATTTGCTGGGTTCACTCTCACTTTCTCTATTTTGCTTGGTAACCTGCCAGTTCTACTGCAAAGCCAAACATCACTGAGATGACACAGTATAAAAGCCTTACCTACATGGGGTATTTTTTTTTTCCCAAATCATTGGCAGGATCTCAGCTTCTGATGCAGACCAGCAGAGACAAGGAAAGGCACAACTTAGTGCCAGCAGGTTCAGAAAGTCCAGCATCCCCACAACTTGCCTGTCCACACTTGCAGACTGCATTGGAGCCAATTACATCAAATGGGGAGATGGGATGTGCTGAGACCAAAGAGTTATTTGGGTACAGCCCTACCTGCCAACCTGCTCTGATAACTGCATTAAAGTACCAACCTAGAGTAGAGAGTGGGATTTTAACATAGGGTGATTTGCCTCTTTTTCATGGACCAGCATCCATTTTCCCAGTCTAAGACTCAAAACTCTCATTATGCTTTCTCAAACCAAAGTCGTGCTCATATCTAACTATAGTCAATACTGCCAGCCAGTCCTTCTCAACATCTCTAACAGAACAGTGTTCCTTAAGAGCCCAGCCCTGTCCAGCTTTCCTTTACTGGAAAACTACCTAGCATATCCATGTGTACTCTCCACTGGAGGGCAAGATCCCTCCTCCAACTATTTCTTGACAAAATTTTAACAACTGCATGAAAATTCCAAATACTAATCTCACTGTTTGTACATTACCAAAATGTGGTATAAGTCAAAACATGGCACAGCAGATTTCATCCACTCTCTGTATTAGACATGTAGGAAGAAATTATTTATTGTGAGGGTAGTGAGACACTGGAATAGGTTGCCCAGGGAAGCTGTGGAAGCTCCATCCCTGGAGTGTTCAAGGCCAGGTTAGACGGGCCTCTGAGCGACCTGATCTATTGGGGTCCATGCAGAGGGGTTGGAACTAGATGATCTATAATGTCCTTTCCAGCCTTAGCTATTCTATGATATGATTCTATGATTTGTACTATATGAAACAAGTCAAGTTCTGAGCCATGAAGAGAGCGCCCTGGCACTACGAGGCTTGAGACAGAAAGCACAATCTCTATCCCCAGCATATTACACAAGAGCCAGATTCTAACACACCTACACACTACTAGTCAAAACCCAACTCCCACTAGATGTGGAGTAAGGTGTGCTCCAGCACAAGCAGCTAAGAAAAAAATAAAGCTCCCAAACAAATAAACAAAGTCTCATCCAGAAACAAATAAACACTGATAGAGGCTGGGAAGCTCTAAACTGCCAAAAGAAAAGAAAACAAAATGAAAAAAATCGCCTCAGAGACCAGCTCTCTGGCACATGAAGAAAAAGGGGTAGGGGCTTCATGCAGAAAAACAGAACAACATGAGCTGACACAGCCATCAGCTCTTTCAGGAATTTTTTACACAAGACCAACAAACCACTCAGCCCCCTGCATCTCCTCTCCACCAGCAAAATCTGAATTACAGCACAGGCTGTAGGAAGGACTGAAAATTGCCGTGTACTCAGTCATCAGCGCAATGGGGGAGGTGGGAGGGGCAGTGAACCTCCCCTGACAGAAAAGATGTAATATATTTAAAACTGTCCTTAAACAAGTGTTCACCAGCCCCCCTACTCCTCCCCTGCACAGTGAGGTGCTGCTGTTCTGGTAAATCAGGCTTTCTTGAGCACCAGCAAGCCAAGGCTGACTTGCAGCTACACATGCCATATCCTTTTAGCTTCTGCACCTGTGTTTGTGAACCTGTGGCACATGAAGCCATCACCTGAGGCACATGAGGTATCTAATGCACACCTACCTGCCCCCATCCTTGCTCAGGGACATGGTGAGCACATTAAGCTTAAAGCCAGGAGCACCTGAGGATTTCAGTAGTTCAGCCCCCATCCCAACTATCAGAAACAACTCTAAAGGTTATGAAAGTATAAGGCTACAGAGAAGATTCAGCACAAAACCAACTGATGTGATTTAGAAATGTGGGAAAAAATTTCAGATGGGGCAGAGAAGAGTGCAACAACAGAGCAAATGAGGAGCTGCATCACTAGAATAGCCAGAAGGGCAAAGCAGCCCAGACACCCCTATTTCCAAGGTACCATGTCCAAAATGTCTTGCCATACCCATTACAGCTGCTGATTCCAAGCTCTGCAGCAACCTGCTATGGGACTGTAGATGTTTGAAAGGCCCTTGGGAAGCAGCCTCAGAAACCAGGGAGGATAATGGGAAGAGAGGAAAGTGAAAGGAAAAAGAAACTGGACAGAGATCAAACCCTCCCCCATGGAACTGAGCAATAGATTCTGTGAGTGCCCTTAACAACAGGGGCCTCCCAGGAAAGCAGAGGGCTCCTAGTGCTGCTGGGAGGGTGCCTGGCATTTCCCCAGGATCAGACCAAAAAAATAACAGGCTGTTCTACATGCCTGAGCCTAAAAAAAAACCAAAACAAAACACAAACAACAGTATAATATTGTAATGTAATTTCAGATTCTGTTATAAATCTTAACTTCATTAAACTGATTGTACTATGGGGGGAAAAAAAAAATCATTTCGCATCCCTGCTGTTCCTTTTTATTTCCTGCTGACACAACAATTTAAATTGATTAAAAAGTCTTCTCAATTATTTTCCAAAATGTATAAATATCAAGCCTGTCTAATCCTAACTAGCTATAATGAACCTCTGAAATAACTGCATCTATTTAGAACTGCATGTGTTGGGTCTGTAAGAGCAGCTTCCAGTGACATCAAATGCAAGTTAACATATCCACAGAACAGTACCCCCAGCATGGACTACTTCATTTCTCAAGAAGTTTTTAGAACTCAACTTCTGTCCCAGAAACATCTTCAGAAGAAACAAACATTAAATAATACTTGTATGTTACAATAAATCTCTGTTAATTTTTTAACCCAATCCAAAACCCAGAAGATCCTCTTGTCAAGAGCAAATTAAAAAAGAAGCAAAATTAAATTCTAATTTAATGGCTTTGCTAGTTTATTTACTTGGTCTTTTGGTTTTAGCTATGTCTTAAATAGTATACTTTTGAAAATAAGTTTCCCTTCTTTATTATGAACTCCAGGTCACAATGAATGTAATTCTACAGATATTTTTGTAGGTGAGTAATTTTCAGTACCTAACTATCCCTGACTGAAGCAAGACTGCACATTCTAAAATATATGCAGGTTTCAAATTACAGAATGCAATACTAGGTCTTTAAAATACCCATGCAAAATACTATACATACATATAGATAATATCTGGAGGATTGCAGAGTGTAATCTCTCTGCAGCAGTCTGCATGCTGTCAGTTGTACAACTGAGACAAATGAATGGAGAACATGAATCAAAACATCCTTATTTAAAAATGTATCATGTAAATTCGAAATAATGAAGAAATGTTTTCTCTCCTAGCTGCACAACCCCGTTTGGGGTAGGAAAAAAATACTTTGCTGGGACTGGGAGACCACTGTAGATCTGTGAGAATAGCATTTGCTCCACCATTGCCATCCAGAGCTGGGCTGCCTGTTCCTCAGAACTTTCTGGGTGTTTGTGCCACAACAGCACAGAGCCTACTGTGGAGAAATAGTTGTCATGTCTGGGCTGCAAAGACTGAAGGGGAATACTTGGATTTAAACGATGAATTACAGAGCATCTAGGCTCTGTAAATACCCTGCACCACATCAACATGGCTTATTTGGTTCAATAAACACCAGCAACAATACACACACACATCCATTTCCAGAAGTGCATAAATACAATAAAAAACCAACCAAAAAAAACCAACTATGCTTTGCCAAGGTCGTTTGAGAGACATTTTAACCAGAGGCTTTTAAATGACATAGTGAGCATAATTTCTCTAACTAAACATTCTGAAACAAAAGTAATCTAAGAAAATCTCCACACATGAAATGCATGTTTAGTCCCTCATCACAGGTTTGATATTTAATTCAAAGTCTATTCAAACTCCACGAGGCACAAGTTATCGAATTGTCCCTTTGATTTTAAGAGGATGACACAGAGCCATCCTTAAACCAGGCTGAGGCTACACGCAGCGTCACACCGAACACACAGCAGCGAATCTGGAGGCACCCTAAACTTCACAGTTGTCACTTCCTGGCACTGCAGCCATCTGGAAGGCCTGCCATCTCCTACAGCAAGCGCAAGCTGCTACGACTTGTGCTGAAAGAGACTTCCTTTCCAACTGTGTGCATGAGGTCTGAGCTCCCCAAAAGAACTGCTCTGGTCTCTTCCTAGAGGAGAACAGACGCTGGTCACTTACTGCCTGAGGCCAACACAAGAAGGGAAGCAGCACACTGGATAACACTCACGCTGAAGATTCAGTTTGGCCTCAGTATTCCTTGTATAATGAAGGTTTTTAATAAGACCAGAAAGTATATCTGTTTCTTTTCCTCCCAAACCAATATATTCAGTCTGTCATGCTGAAGGGCCCAGCAGGCGGGTCTCAGCACAGAGAGGTCCCCCATGAGAGCAGAGTCTGAGGGCTCTGTGCTGGCAGGGCAGGCTGAGCACCCAGGCTCCAGGGACAGGGAGTGCTCTGCATCCCTCTCTAGCCTACAGGCTGCTGGATTCGGTGCTAAGGAGCTCCTGAGGGGGATATGCTTCCAGCCCTCCTCTGGAGAAGGGCAGGTTGCCATGACAAAGGCCTTTGAGAGAAAGAGATGTGGGATGGAAAAATAGTATGTGAGAAACTTACAGGGGAAAAACATGGATCTCAGTTCAGCGTTCGCCATAATTTCCCGGCACGAAGTCACTGGGATTTGGGACTTCAGTTCATAGGAAATGGCAAAGGGCTACAACTGCCCTGAAATCAGGAGGGGCTGGATGAAGGAGAGAAGCAAGTATAAATGTGCAGCATACGAAGAGCTCAGGATATGCTGATCCTGATGAAGAAAACTTCTCCGCAGCAAGGTGTCCTAACATCACTCTAAACAATCCTTATTATAATAAACTGCTGCTGAAGCAGAATCACTGCAAGCAAAGACACCTTTCCCCTAGGCCTTTGCAGGTCCTTCCGAATGGCCTTAAGAAAGCTTTAATCACCTGAGCCACCTGTCACATTTTATGGATTGCACAGGCCTTGCTGCAGTGAAAGCAAGCTTGCAATTGCCTTTTCAAAATTACATTTCATGTTTCTAAAGTTTCTCTATCCCAGAAGGTCTCAACAAGGTCTAAACTAAAGGGAGCAAAAGAAAACAAAAAGAACAGGAATGAGAGGGAAAAGGCAAATCCTACCACAGCACCAAGTGACACACTTCATCCTGTTGTCTCTTCTAGATGGAAGAAACCAAGATATACAGCATTGTACGGTAAGAGAATTGTCATAAATCTGGAGTTCCAGAATCACCAAAGAATCAGAGAACTGGGAAATCCCACTGCCTTGAAAGGAAGAGTGAAAGACAGCTTTGTTTTCCTGAACTGAATTTTGAACATGTTGCACGTAGCAGCCAGTCATCTCTCTCCCATTTGTTATAGGGAATCCATTTCAAAACATCATTTCCTTGCTTCAAATCATGCCTGTCATTACAATCCCAAAGCACTCAGGCTTCACGCACGCTATCCCTTAAAAGCAGTGACTTCTGGGTTGGAAAGACATCAGCTGTATATAATAGGAATAGCTATTGCCTACCTCCTCCCTGAACCCCACGAACACATCTCCCTATCCTCTTTTCCTCTGCAGCATCTGAGCCTTGGCTGAAGGTCAGCTGGCCGTGCCACTTCAGATGGAGCCCCCGTGTCCCCTCTGCCCTACGGATCCAGAACGGACACTGTACTTGTGTGTCCCAGATCAGAATCCCCTTGCACTCAGACTCTTCCCATTCTCCCCAAAGGGTCCCTTTCCTCTCCATCCTCCCACCCCAGCCAGCCCTGCACCCCGGGCCTTCCCGCCCGCACCGTACCTGTTGGCAATACTCGCGTTGCTGCCGCTGCCGCTGTGTTTCCTTGCCCGGCTCAGCCTCCGTGGGGGCTTTGGGTCTTGTAATCCAGGACTTGGAACTGAGGGAAAGGTCGAGGCGTAGCCATGTTCGCACTCTGCACAGGAATCAACAGGCAGGGCGTCAAAAAAAAGTCATTAAAAAAAAAAGGAAAAAAATAAAAGAGGGATAAAAACCACCAGCAGCCAGGCCTCACCACCAACCCAGCCTGGCTGGGGAGGCCTTAACCACGACAGCTCGGGGAAATGACTGATGCTGTGTTCAGAGGGAAGTGGACTGGGAGGTGGAGAGAAGGGAGGAAGGGGAGTGTGAAGACTCTGCCAACCCTGGAGGAAGGACAGCACCACTCAAACACCTGAAAACATCCAAACATGACAGCCCAGAGAGCGTCTTGCCCCTCTCCCGTCCAAGCTATCTCAGTCGGGCAAACCAGGCACGTTTCATTGTGCCATGGGCGTCTCTGCAAAACCAGAGCCACCCACATCACCCGTCCCGGCCGCTGGGAAACTTCCCTTCCAGAAACCGCATTCACCTCAGTCTCCCCCTCCCTGAAAACCCCTTCCACCTCCATCACCGCCTCCAGCAGGACCTGTCAGCCCCGTCCCTCACCAAACCCCTCACGCTGGGGGTTCAGCTCCAGCCAACCCTTGCTCTGACCCCCCTGCCGGGGCCATCCCCCTCCCTCGGCGGGGACCCCCGCTCCCAACCCCGCTCCCCCCCGGCGGGCAGTTACCCCGGCACCCCTCCATCCTCCTCTCATTACCTCTCTCCCTTCGCTCCAGATACTCGGCCGCCTCCAGCAGCCGCTGGATGTTGATCATCCGGACCCCCTCCCTCGCCCC
>NW_009952362.1:2277733-2281140 GCF_000747805.2 Chaetura pelagica | reverse complement strand
GTGGGCGGGGCAGGGGGGGCGCCCCCCCGACGTGTCTGTAACTGCGCCTGCTGCGGATAGAAACCCTCGAGGACCGGGGTGCGGGGCGAGGGGACGGGAAGGTGCCCGGCTGGGGTGACCCCCGAGCAGGGCGCAGCGGTGCCCGCGCCCTCCCTGCTCCCGCAGCAGCAGCAGCAGCAGCAGCAGCAGCCGTAGCCCTGGGCGGCCTGAGGGCCAGAGCTCCGCTCCCCACCCACACGCGTGATGGAGGAAGCAGGAGGGACCTGCAGCCCCGCTCCTTGTAAACACCGGGGCTTTCCACACGTGGCAGCGCCAGGACTGTGTCCTGAATGGTGATGCCAAGAGAGGCTGGAGAAGAAGAAGCTGCAGCCGTGGGGTGGGAGCTTCCCACATCTCGCCCGCGGAGGTGTGACTAAAGGTGCCAGGCTCTGTCAAGTCACTCCTGGAGTGAGTGATCAAGTGTTTCTGAAAGGAGACAAGAGGTGCAAGACCCATTTTTTCATGGGAATGCAGCCCCTTCAGATCACAGACAAAAGATGTCACATAGACCAGTCTCACTATGTACCACTTTGTGTAACTGAAGCAGGAGGTAAACAACAGTGACTATCTCAACATCTTAATAAATACTGTCACACCTACATCTTGCAGTCTGATCTCCACTCCTCTCGGCGTCTTAATAAATGTCTTTGCATCCTGATTTTCATACAGGGAGAAGCCCTCATGATCACTTTTGTGACTCTGAATTTTGCCAACTACTTTAACATTTGCTGGAATGCAGCTTAAAAAACAGTTAGCATTTCAGTGCATGATACCAGTCTCAAAAATATTCAATGTACACTCGAATGAATGGAAAATGTGCAAAATCAGGGTCAGAACATACAGAGTAAAAATCCAAATCTCAAACTGATACTGACTTAGAAACCCTGCAAGGATTGTTTTGTAGTTCTTATTTGGGTTATGTTTCATGGTTCTGAACCTTTAGGCAGTGACTGGTTACATTGGCAAGAATTCCTCCATCAGAATGAGAGTTGGAAAAGTACCTTTAAATAAAAAAAAACAACACCAAAAAACAGAAAAGCAGAGATTCTCAATTAATGGCTTGTGTCTGGTAGCAAAAGCTTTAAGGAGAACACAAAGTATCAGGAGACTTGTGTTGCAAGAGCTGGCAGGACTTATCTTGAGAAGGTCTGAAAACAGTGGATTCAGGGTAGCTAACTTTTCTTTAAACACCTTTTGCTGAATCACCATTTCTGAGGTTTCCTCAGAAAACTGCAGGCTTGCAGCTGATGGAGGCAAAAATACCACTTTGCAGTTCTTACGCAGCCCTTTTCATCTCCGAATCTCAACCGGTTTGCTTCTCTTAAGGTGGGACAGTTGAAGAATAAAAGAAGCTGTCCCCACACCTTTAGGGACATGCCTCCCTGGTTCTGCACTGTGGAAAAGCAAGCCCCAGCCCTTGCTGAGGCAGGACAGCCTCCATCCACCTGCCTACAGCGAGCCAGACTACAGCACTTGGAAAGACTGGATTTTTGTCTGGGGCAAAACTCAGGGAAGGAAGTATTCTCCCTCTCCCCACCTCTTTTTTCTATGCTGGAAACTGCAGATACACTAGGCTGTTAAAAACACATGGAAAGTTTCAAATTTGAGCAGTTTCAGGGACTACTTACATGATGACCTTAGGATAATCACAAAGGGAAGAGCACACGGGCACGCACACCACTCCCCAACAGCAGGGTTAATGCAAGAGCTCTAACTGTGCTTCCTCTAACCTATTTCCAAAACCAGGAAGCCATCTGCCCCTAAGCATTAGCAATACTAAACATTTAAAAAAAACCCCACACAACACCCCCGCAGAAAAAAATCCCTTGATGAAGCCTCAAAATCACGGCAAGACAGGTTCTTGTCAGCATCCACTGCCACTAGCTTTTCTGATGGTACATACACGGTGCCACTCTACAGATTCAATAGGGAAAGCCATGGCTGGCAAATGTAGGGGTAGTTTAGGATCATATGCAAGTGTCAGTCTCCTAAAGCTAAAGTTCCAGATACAACATAAGAGAGTCTAAAGGAGGGGGACACCAATACACACAGGGAATTAAAGCAGCACTGGAATGAAGCAACAGTATGATCAGTTCTGCATGAAATGCTGTAGGATCAGCTCTTCCATTTACATACCAGCTCAGCTTCCAAGTCTTTGTTTCTGAAGTAAACAATATACAACCAGAAAAAAAATCCTGTCTGAAACAAAGACAAATTTGAGAATAAACTGTGGGACATCTTCCCAAAGAAGGAGCCCAGAAGAGACAGGCAAGCCAACCGCAGAGCCACAGCAGATCTGCAACCTCTTTCAGTCGCCATCCCAAGTGCTCATGTGGGCAGGTCAGCCTGCAAAATGCCAGAGTGGTATGTGACAGAAACAGAAGTGGGTGGAAAGTGAATGGCACAGAGAGGCCCGATGCTATTCAACTACTGGCCAAAAAAACCCCCAAAGTCACAGCAACCCACAGGCAACACTCGGGAGGGGCTAAGTGAAGAGTATTTTAGGGGAGAATGAGATCATTTAATTTAGTGGCTCCGAATGATCTGTAAGTACAGTTTTCTGATTATAAGTGGTTGCTGCTTGGCATCCCTTCTGGCAGCTGTGATTCACTTTCATTGTGTGTTCTGCTGCTTCGCCCTTTAGAAAGGGGCTTTTTACATTTTATTAAATGGCACTTCGGCAGCCCTCCATTTCCATCCTTAATAATGGATTTGTTAATCTCCCTGATAGCCTTTCCCTCCTCCTTAGCAACAATTTAAATATCCAAGAAGAAATCTGCAGTGCAGAAATCAATTAATATTTACATCTGAAATGCTGCTGTACTATTTTAATCAAGTCGAACAGATGTGGCCTGTTTTTTACCAACATCACCATCTCTTGTATTAAACTAGCATCTTCCATGAGGGAAATCTTCTAAGAGCCATCCAGAAAGTAATGTTATAAGCTTCTCCAACCTGCAATGACTTGAGCTCTTTTCTTTCCACTCTGCAGGAAAGGAAACTGAGGTGTAGGCAGCATAATTGCTTGCATGAAGGCACACCCTAAGCTAGAGGTGAAACAGGAACAGAGCTCACAAATCAAGATGCCCAACCCTCTACTTTGAACACAAGGCTTAGAAATAACACAATGCTCTGCTACGTGGAAGTTACTTTCAGAAAGGGCAATCCCTTTGGCTAACCCACCAAGTTTTCCATTCCTCCTTTGGCTTTTTCCAAAACCCTCCTCTTTCCAATTCCTCAACTCTTTGCAACCTCCAGGAGGAACATTAAAGATGGAAACAGCTGTCAGAGCTTTCTTTGCCCACCTTCCCTCAAACTCTGCAAATTTTAAACATTGCTTCCAAAGCCTTGAAACCTAACATTCCTGC